>NW_016940281.1:901-4742 GCF_001483705.2 Eufriesea mexicana | reverse complement strand
CGAAAGTCGCAGTAGCATATTATGCCATAGCCAGATGTGACATGACCAAACGTTGCCTAGCTCAAATAAACATGACGAGACCACTATTTCTTTCCTCCGCAGAGACAAACAGAATGTGCTAGAGCAGAGTAGAGCGTAGAAATCAACGGCACCGCTGTGCATAGCACAAAGGACGAAGGCAACCTGACTAAACATAGTCTAACCTAACCCAACGTAACGTAACTCGCCGCGATCACTATTATGTTACATTTGCGAGGTTAGGGTAGGTATAGTTCCGTTAGAATAGCCATGACCTTCGTCTGTACACTGTGTTTCTACGGATTTCTGAACTCTCCTCCCCCTAACCTGAGCTGCTTGTCTCTGGGGTAGTCAGCAGTAGTGGTCCCGGCACGTTAGGTCGTTTTCGGTTACGTTTGGTTAGTTAAGGTTACGCTATGTTCGGTCGGGATATCTTTGACTATCGTGCTATACACCGTTATTCGGCAGATTTCCGGGCTCGTCTGTTTCTACAACACTCTGCTTGGCCCTGTGGAGGCCAGCAGCAGTAGTCTCGGCACGTTGGTTTGAGCAATGTAACGTTTGGTGATGTGAAGGTTTGTTAAGTTGGGATAAAGTAGTTTTGACTTTTGTGCTATACACTGACATTTGTTGGATTTCTGCACTCTACTGTGCTCTAGTGCGTCCTCCTTACCTCTGTGGAGGCCAACAATAGCAGTCACGGCAGGTTATTTTGAGACAGTCTACGTTTGGTTCGGTTATGTTAGCTTATGTTAAGGTCCTTTGCTTCGACTTTGCTGCTATGAACTGCGATTCTCTGGATTTCTGCGCACTACCCTTCTCTTATATGCTCTGCTTGGCTCCGCGGAGGCCAGAAGAACTGTTCGCGGCATGTTAGGTTTAGTCGTATTACGCTTGGTTCGGATAGGTTTTTCAGGGCTTGGTCAGTAGAGTCTTGACTATTGTGCTATGCACTGCTATTCTGCGGTTTCCTGCGCTCTACATTCCTCCACTATACTCTGCTCAACTCTGGGGAAGCCAGCAATAGTGATCGTGGCACGATAGCTCCTGTTATGTTACGTTCGATTAGGTTAGGTTAAGTATAGCTTGGCCTGGATTGCTTCGACTTTGTGCTGTACAAAGCCTCTCGGTGTCTTTCTGCGCTCTACCGTACTCTAGTGTATTCTGCTTGGCTCTGGGGAATGCCAGCAATATTGGTCTCGGTACGATAGGTTGAGCTTATCTACGTTTGCGTATGCCACGCTTGGTAAGGTTAGGGTGGAATAGCTTAGGCTTTTGTGCCGTACGCTGCTAGTCGGTGGACCTCTGCCATGCACTGTTCTCTAATATGTTTCACCTGTCTCTGGGGTGGCCAGTTATGGTGGTCTCTGCACTTTAGTTTAAGTCGTGTTACATTTCGTTGATTTGTGTTCGGAAGGTTTGGTCAGGATTTCTTTGTTCTTTGTGCTATACGCGGCTGCTCGGTGGATTCGTGCACTCCGCATTGCTCTAATATGCTGTGATCGTCTCTAGGGATGCGAACGATTGTGGTTGTGGCACGTTAGGTTGAGTTCTGTTATGTTTGGTTAGTTTAGGTTAGGTTAAGTTTGGTTAGGATTGCTTTGACCTTCGTGCCATACACTGATTTTAGGTGGGTTTCTGTGATCTGCAGCGCTCAACTGTATCCCGCTTCGCTCTGGGAACGCCAGCAATAGAGGTCGCGGCTCGTTATGTTGTGTTATATTACGTTAGTATAGGTTAGGTTGGGTTAGGTTTGGCCAGGATATCTATGTCTTCTGCGATATGGAATGCAGTGCGGTGGATTTCTACGTTCTACTGTGCTGCAGGATATTCTGCTTGGCTTTGCGGAGGCCAGCAATAGTGGTTTCGGAATGCTAGGTTGTGCTAGGCTACGTTCGGCTTCGTCACGCTTGCTTACGTAAGGAGAGTGTAGCTCTGACTTTTGTGATATACACTGATATTGGGACGTTTACTGCGCTCGACTGTGCTCTTCCATATTCTGCTTCGCCCTGGGGAGGCCAGCAAAGGTGGTCGAGGCGTGTAACGTTTGGTTAGGTAAGATTAGGTTAAGTTTGTTTGCGATGGCTTTGACTTTCGTGCTATACACTTTCATCTGGTGAATTCCTTCCGTCTGCTGTGCTATTGTATATTCTGCTTGGCTCTGACTCCCCAGAGCCAGCAGTGTGCAATGGCGGTCTCAACACCCTAGGTTTGGTTAGGCTATGTTTGCTTATGTTACGTTCAGTGAGGTTAGGACAGGGTAGTTTTGGCTTTTGCGCTACACATTGCTATCCGCGGATTTCAGCACTCTGCTGTGTTCTAATATTTTCCGCTTGGCCCTGAGAATGCCAGCAATATTATTCTCGGCACGTTAGGTTGTGATAGGTTACGTTTGGTTAGGTTAGGTTTAGTCCACCTATGTTTGGATATTTTTGACTTTTCTGCGATACACAGCGGTTCTATGGATTTCTGCGCTCTTTTCTCCGCTAATAAGTTCCGCTTGGCTGTGCGGAGACCAGGAATAGTAGTCGCGACATGATAGGCTTTGTTCGGCAACGATTGGTTAGGTCAGGTAGTGATTAGTTTGGCAAGTATGGCTTTGACGCTTGTGCTATACACACCTATGCGGTGAATTTTTGCGCTATACTTTGCTCTAATATGTTTCGCCTGGCACTCTGATGCCCAGTAGGAGTAGTCTTGGCACGTTAGGTTGAGTTATGTTTCGTTCCGTTAGGATCGGCTAGGAACGTTTGGTTAGAATTTCTTTGACTTTTGCCCTTTACACTGATACACGAAGGATTTCTGCGTTTTAAATTGCTCAACTATACTCTGCTCGATTCTGTGGAGGCGAGAGTTAGTGGTCGTGGCGCGTTAGCTTGGAATAGGTTACGTTTGGTTTGCTCAGGTCAGGCCAAGTTTGATCGGGGTAGGTTTGACATTCGTGCTATACACTGCAATGCGGTGGACTCCTGTGTTCTCCTGTGCTCTACTATGTTCTGCTTGGCCCTGGGGAGGCCGGCAATAGTGGTCTCTGCGCGATAGGCTGAGTTACGCTAGGTTCGATTATGTTACGTTTGGCCTGGTTAGGATAGAGTGTATTAGACTTTTGCGCCATACGCTGTTATTCGGTGGATTTTTGCCATCTACTGTGCTGTAATTTGTCCCCTTTGGCTCTGGAGTTGCCGGTAACGGTGGCCTCGGTATGTCGTTTTGAGATAGGTTGTTCTCGTTAGGCTTGGTTAGAAAGGCTTGGTCAGGATTTCTTCTTCGTTTACGCTGTACACTGCTGTACTGTCGACTTCTACGCTCTGCATTGCTCTACTACAGTCTGCCGGACACTGTGGAGGCGGGCAATGGTGTTCGTGGCACGTTAGTTTGGGACAGGTTACGTTTGAGTAAGTGAGGTTATGTTAAGTTTGGTTAGGGTAGCTTTGGCTTTCGTGCCATACACGGCTACTCGGTGGGTTTCTGTGATGTACTGTGCTCTAATATATCCTGCTTGGTTCATGGGAGTCCAGAAACGGTGGTCGCGGCACGTTATATTGATTTATGCTACGATTGTTTTGGTTATGTGTGGTAAGGTTAGATTACGGTATCTTCGACTTCTGCGCTATACACTGCCATGCAGTTGATTTCTGCGCTCTGCTGTGCCGTAGTACATTCTTCTTGCCCCGATGTGGAAGCCAGCAATAGTGGTCTCGTCACGTTAGGTTTAGCCAGGTTACTTTTGGATATGCTACGCTCTACGTTAGGAGAGGCTACTTCGGCTTTTGTGCGATTTACTGCTATTCGGTGGATTTCTGCGCTCTAGTGTGCTCTGAAT
>NW_016940281.1:0-329 GCF_001483705.2 Eufriesea mexicana | reverse complement strand
TTGGTTAGGTTATGTTTCGCCCAGTTAGGTTAGGTATCGTTGCCTTTTGTGCTATACAGCGCTCTGCGAAAGATTTCTGCGCTCTACAGGGCTGTAGTAGATTCGGCTTGTATCTGTGGAGGCCAGCAATACTGGCATCGCCGTGTTACGTTGAGTCGCACTACGATTTGACGTGTTACGTTTTGTGTGGTTGTGAAAGGATCGTTTAGACTTATGTGCGATACACTGCTTTTCGGTGGATATCTGTGACCTATAGTATTCTGCTATATTCTGCTTGTCTCCGCGGATGCCAGCAGCAATGTTCGCGGCACGCTGTGTTGAGTTATGCA
>NW_016940280.1:0-232 GCF_001483705.2 Eufriesea mexicana | reverse complement strand
TTCACCAAGCTATAACAGGTAATTGATTTTGAATAGTCCTATTTTCTGGCAAGTAGATGTCTGCTCTTGCCATTGAATTGAAGGCGTTAAGCGATCAATTCACCATGCTATAACAGGTTATAGGTTCTGAGAAGACATATCCTCTGGAAACTAGGTGGCTATACTTGCGATTGGATTGAAGGCGTTTGGCGATCTATTCACCGAGCTATTGCAGGCTATAGATTTTCAATAG
>NW_016940279.1:0-510 GCF_001483705.2 Eufriesea mexicana | reverse complement strand
TGAATTTCTGCGCTCTACTCTGCTCTAGTATGTTCTGCTTGGCTCTGGGATGCCAGCAGTAGAGGTCTCGGCGCGTTAGTTTCAGGAATGCTGCGTTCCGTTGTGTTACGTTTGGTTAGGTTAGGATAGGGTATCTCTGACTTTTCTGCTATACACTGCTATTCGGCGGAATTCTGCGATTTACATTGTACTACTATACTGTGCTCGGCTCTGGGGATGCGAGCAATCGTGGTCGTGGCGCGTTAGGTTGAGATAGGTTACGTTCGGTTAGGCTAGGTTAGGCTAAGTTTGGTCATGATAGCTTCGACTTTCATGCTATACACAGTTACTCGGTCAATTCCTGCCGTTCACTGTTCCACTCTAATCTGCTAGACCCTGTGGCGGGCAGCTATAGTGGTCGCGGCTGGTTACGTTGAGCTTTTTTACGATAGGTTAGGCTGTGATAGTTTGGATATCTATGGCTTCTCTGCTGTATACTGCTATCTTATGTATTTCTGAGCCCTACATTCC
>NW_016940278.1:0-1259 GCF_001483705.2 Eufriesea mexicana | reverse complement strand
CGGGAGGTGAGGATAGGATAGCTTAGACGTCTGTGCTATACAATAATATACACCGACTTCTGCACTTTACTGCGCTGCAGCGTTTTCTGCTTGGCTCTGGCGAGGCCAGCGATAACGGTCCCGTCGTGTTAGTTTGGGATAGGCCCCGTTTGCGTGTGTTAAATTTGGCTGGGTTAGGACTTTTGCGCTATACACTTCTAGTCAGTTGATCCCTAAGCTCCAATGTGCCGTAACATGCTCTGCTTGGCCCTACAAAGGCCATCAATAACGGTAGCCGTACGTTACGTTGAGCTATGCTACGTTCTGTTAGGTTAGGCTGTGTCAGACAAGGTTGCTGTATCTACGGCATTTGCGCTATTCACTGCTATTCGGTAAATTCCTGAGCTCTAAATTGCTCTACTATACTCTGCTAGGCTCTGCGGAGTCGAGAAGTCGCGGCAGCGGCACGTGTCTGAGTTAGGACACGTTGGGTTATGTAAGGTTGGGTATGATTTGTTGGGATAGCGTTGACCTTCGTGCTATACACTGTTATTCGGTGGATTCCTGTGATCTACTGTGCTCTGCCACATCCTGCTTGGATCATGGTAGGCCAGGAGTAGTGGTGGTGGCACATTGCGCGCAGAAATGCTTCGTTCCTTTAGGTCAGATTATGTCAGCTTAGTTTAGGGTAACTCCAAACCTTGTGCTCTACACTGTTATTCGGTGGATTTCAGTGGTCGAAAGTGCAATGCTGCATTCTGCTGGGCTCCAGGGATGCTAGGTTCTGTGGTCAAGGCACGTTGCGTTGAGCTATGCTGCGCTTGGTTATGTTAGGTTAGGTCAGGTTAGATTAGGTTATATTCGAGTTTGGTGATATTCACTGCAATGCGGTCGATTTCTGCGCCCTACTGTGCCCTAGTACATTCTGCTTTGCTCTGTGTAGGCCGCAGTGGTGCTCTCGTCTGGTTAGGTTGACCTAGGCTGCGTTTGTATATGTTGCGCTTGGCTATGTTAGGATATGCTACTTTGATTTTATGCCTTACGCTGCTGTTCCTTGAGTTCCTGTGAACCTCTTCGCTCTACTGCATTCTGCTTGGCTCCGGGAAGGCCAGCAAGTGTGGTCTCGGCACGATATGGTGAGGCAGGCAACGTGCGGTTAGGTTGGGTATGGCTGCATTTGGTAAGGGTAGCCTTAACATTTGTGGCTTACAGTGCTGTCGGTGGATTTCTGCGCTCTACTGCACTCTAGTATGTCCTGCTTGGCTCTGGCAAGGCCAGCA
>NW_016940277.1:0-683 GCF_001483705.2 Eufriesea mexicana | reverse complement strand
CCAACCTAAAGCGTACTAACGTAAACTAACCAAATGTAGCCTAGGTCAAGCTAATACGCCGTGACAGCTATTACTAGCCGACCCAGAGTCGGACAGTGTGCAGCAGAGCAATGTAGAGCGTATAAATTCTCCAAATAGCGGTTTATAGGACAAACGTCGAAACTACCCTGTCCTAACGTAATCAGTCGTAACATTAACAAGCGTGGAATAACAGAGACTACCGTGCCATTTCCACTATTTCTGGCCTCCCCAGAGTCAATCAGTGAAGAGCGCAGAAATCCACCGAATTACAGTGTATAACACATAATTCCAACTTATGCAATCCTAACTTAAAAGGACGTAACATAAGGAAACGAACCCAACTCAAGCTAACGTGCCTACACCACTACTGCTGATCTCCACAGAGCAAAGCAGAACTTATTTGGGCAAAGTAGAGTGTAGATATCCACCCAGTAGCAGTGTAAAGCACAAAAGTAGAAGCGATCCTAACCCAATGCAACGCAACCAAACATACCCAAACGTATTCTATCTGAAGCTGACGTGCCGCCACCGTTTTGCTGGCATTCCCAGAGTCGATCGGTGTGTGGTATAGCAAAGTAGAGCAAGAAATCAACCGGACAGCAGTGTATAACACAAAAGTCAATGCTATCCTATCCTAGCCTTCCCATACATAACCGAACCAA
>NW_016940276.1:0-1014 GCF_001483705.2 Eufriesea mexicana | reverse complement strand
TGTACGAATGTATGGTTGTACGAATGTATGGATGTACGGATGTATGGATGTATGGATTTGTATCTGTATGGAAGTTGGTATGGATGGATGGATGAGTGATGGATGTATGGATGGATGCATGCATGGATGTATGTATGGATGCATTTACGGATGTATCTATGGATGCATGTATGGATGAGTGTATGGGGGTATGCATGGATGTATGGATGTACGAATGTATGGTTGTACGAATGTATGGATGTACGGATGTATGGATGTACGAATGTATGGTTGTACGAATGTATGGATGTACGGATGTATGGATGTACGAATGTATGGTTGTACGAATGTATGGATGTACGGATGTATGGATGTATGGATTTGTATCTGTATGGAAGTTGGTATGGATGGATGTATGAGTGGATGGATGTATGGATGGATGGATGTATGGATCGATGAATGTATGGATGGTTTGATGTATGTGTGGATGGACGTATGGAAGTATGTGTGTATGGATGTGTGGATGTGTGAATGTATGCATCGATGGATGTGTGGATGGATAGATGTATGGATTGTAGGATGTATGAGTGGGTGGTTGTATGGGTGGATAGATGTATGGAAGGACGTGTGTATTGATGGATGGACGTATGGATTGATGGACGTATGGATGTATGTACGGATGGATGGTCGGAAGTACGGAAGAATGGATGTATGGATGGATTAAGGAATGGATGTATGTATGGATGGATGTATGGATGTATGGATGGATGCATGTTTATATGTATGGATGTATGGATTGATGGATGTATGGATGGATGGATGTGTGGATGGATTGATTTTTGGATGTATGGATGCATGAATGTTTGGACGTATGAATGGATGGATGTATGGATGAATGGATGTAAGGATGTACGGAAGTATGGAAGTATGCGTGTATGGATGTATGTATGTATGAATGTATGGATGTAAGACTGTATGGGTGTATGCATGTATGGATGTACGGATGTATGGATGTATGGACGTATGTATGTACGA
>NW_016940275.1:0-636 GCF_001483705.2 Eufriesea mexicana | reverse complement strand
TTTCCAGCAAGATTCTACAGCATTGCAATGGTTATGGCTTGCCAATATAATCTTTCCTCCTTGGATATGCAAGAAAATTGGCTCACCACGGTATTAGTCGAAAATGTCTATAAAATTGAATTTTCCAGCCATATTCTACAGCATTGCAATGGCTATAGCGCTCCGGAAGGATCTTTTCTCCTTGCTTAGGGAAGGAAGCTAGCTCAACACGATATTAGTCGAAAATGTCACTAAAATTGTTACTGCCAGGCTCATTCCATATCATTGCGATGGTTATAGCAGGCCAAAAGGATCCTTCCTCCTTACTTATGCAAGGAAGTTAGCTCACCACGGTATAAGTCGAAAATGACAATAAAATTGTACTTTCCAGCATGAATCTATAGCATTGCATTGGTTACAGCTTGCCAATATAATCTTTCCTCCTTGTTTATGAAAGAAAGTTAGCTCACCGCTATATTAGTACAAAATGTCTATAAAATTGAATTTTCCAGCCAGATTCAGCAGCATTGCAATGGCTATAGCACTCGGAACGGATCTTTCCTGCTAACCTATGCAAGGAAGTTAACTCACCATGAAATTAGACGAAGATGTCAATAAAATTGAATTTTCCAGGAAGATTCTATTGCATTGCAATGC
>NW_016940274.1:0-253 GCF_001483705.2 Eufriesea mexicana | reverse complement strand
TACAATGGCCATTGCTGGCCAATAGAAACTTTCCTCCGTATTTATTCAAGAAAGTAACCTCACCACGATATTAGTCGAAAATGTCAATGAAGTTAAATTTGCGAGGCAGATTCAAAAGCATTGTAACGGCTATAGCACGGCAATAGTATCTTTCCTCCTTATTTATACTAGAAAGTTACCATACAGCGACATTAGTCGAAATTGTTATTAAAATTGAATTTTCGATGCAGATTCTATAGCATTGTAATGGCTA
>NW_016940273.1:0-313 GCF_001483705.2 Eufriesea mexicana | reverse complement strand
AGAAGTCATGGGCATCCAAGCTAAACCTAACATAACCTTACCTAAACGAACGTAACCTAACTTTACCCACCGAGCCACGACAGCCATTGCTGGCATACCCAGAGACGAGGAGAGTATAGAGGGGCAGTTTAGCGCGCAGACATCCACCGAATAGCAGTGTATAGCGCAAGAGTCAAGACTATCCCCTCAGAACACAACCAAACGTAACTTAACCATACGCAACGGAACTCAGCCTAAAGTGTAGAGACCCCAACAGCTGGCCTCTGCGTAGCCAAGGTAGAGCGCAGGTATGCACAGAATAGCAGCGTATAGC
>NW_016940272.1:0-252 GCF_001483705.2 Eufriesea mexicana | reverse complement strand
TGTATATCAGCCTAAATCAGATAGTCAAAAATATTAAGTGGACCTGGTCATAGGTGATAAAACATTTAGTCAAACTAAATAAATCATTCATCGAACAATTTCTCAGACCATGCAGCAACAGCTGACCCAACCGATGTCACACGATATTCAACCAAAATTACAAAATACCCTGTATATCAATCTAAATACGATAGTCAAAAATATCAAGTGGACCTGGTCATAGGTGATAAAACGTTTAGTCAAACTAAATAA
>NW_016940271.1:0-303 GCF_001483705.2 Eufriesea mexicana | reverse complement strand
AGGTCAGCTCACCACAATATTGTCCGAAAATGTCAAGAAAATTGAATTTTCCAGCCAGATTATTTAGCACTGCAATGGCAATGGCACGCCAATAGTATTCTTCCTCCTTATATATGCAAGAAGGTCAGCTCACCACGATATTGCCCGAAATTGTCAATAAAATGGAACTTTTCAGCCAGATTATATAGCATTGCAATGGCAATAGCACGCCAATAGTACTCCTCCTCCTTGTTAATGCAGGAAAGTTAGCTCACCACACTATTAGTCGCAAATATCAATCAAACTGAATCTTCCAGCCAGATT
>NW_016940270.1:0-880 GCF_001483705.2 Eufriesea mexicana | reverse complement strand
CGTCTTTTGTGGTGTGCACAGCTATCCGCGCATTTCTGCCATCTACTGTGTTCTAATATTTTCAGCATTGATCTGGAGAGGCCAGTAATAGCCATATCGGCACGCATGGTTGAGTTATGTAACGTTTGGTTAGGTTAGGCCTTTGGTTAAGCTCGGTCAGGTTAACTTAGGCCTTCGTGCTCTACACTGCTATTCGGTGGATTTCTGCAATCTGCTGTGCTCCTCTACGTTCTGCTTAGCCCTGGAAATGTCATCAATATTGTTCTCGGCACGTTAGTTTGAGTTATGTACGTTCGGTTAGTTTAGGTTATTCTAAGTTCGGTGAGGATAGTCCTGTCCTTCGTCTATACACTGCTTTTCGGCGGATTTCTGCGTTCGACTGTGCCCCTGCCCTAATGTATCCTGCTTGGCCCCGGGGAGGCCACAATGGTGGTCGCGGCACGCTATGCTGTGGTAGGCTACGTTTGGATACGTCACGTTGGCTTGGGTTATGTACGGATATACATGACTTTCGTGCTGTACACTGCGGTTCTATGGGTTTCTGTCCTCTCCTTTCCTCTGGTTGCTTCTGCTCGACACTCGGGTGGCCATCAATAGCGGTCGCGGTACGTAAGGTTGAATTATGCAGCATTTGTTTATGTTATGATTGGATAAATTAGGACAAAATAGCTTCGACTTTTATGATATACACTGTTTTTCGGTGGGCTTCTGCGCACTAGTGTGCACTGGTATGCACTGTTCGATTCTGGGGAGCGCAGAAATAGTGGCCCCGGCACGATAATTCCTGTTGGGCTACGATTGGTTAACACAGAATAGGTCAGGTAATGTTTGGTTACCTGACTTTTTTGTTATACACTGCGATGAGGGTGATTTCTGCTTG
>NW_016940269.1:0-844 GCF_001483705.2 Eufriesea mexicana | reverse complement strand
TGCTTTGTCTTTTGTTCTATAGACTGCTATTCAGTCGATACTTATGCACGGCATTACTCTACTGTCATCTGCTAGTCTCTGGCGAGGACGGCAATAGGGGTCGTGGCAGGTTTGGTTGAGTTAGGTCACGTTTGATAAAGGTAGGTCAGGTTAAGTATTGTTGGGGTGCCCTTGACTTTCGTGCTCATGCACTGCTATTCGGTCGATATCTGCGCTCTGCGTTGCTTCACTATCATCCGCTTGACTCTGCGGTGGATAGCAATAGTGGTCGTGGCACGCTTGCCTGTGTTATGTTACGTTTGGCTATGTAAGGCTTGGTTAGGTTTCGAAATGGTAGCTTTTACTTTTGTGATGTACACAGCTATACGGCGGATTTCTGCGTTGCACTGTGATCCAATATTCCCTGCTTTGCACTGGAAGTTCCAGAAATAGTAGCCGCGTCGCGTTAGGTTGTGGTAGGTTACGATCGATTTGGTTCGGTTTGTTTGTGTTATATTAGGATATCTCTGACTTTCGCGCCATACACTGCTATTCTGTGGACTTCTGCGCTCTTCTGAGCGCTATAACACTCTGCTTGTCGCCGTGGATGCCAGGAATAGTGCTCTCGGCGGGTCAGGTTGAGTCAGGCTTCGTTTGGCTAGGTTAGGTTATGCCAGGTTGGGTTAGGATATGTCATACTATTGTGCCATGTGCATCAGTGCGATGGATTTCTGCGCCCTCCCGTGCTCTAGCATATTCTGCTTTGCACTGGGGAGGAAGCAATAGTGGTCCCGGCACGTTAGGTTAAGTTATGTCACATCTGCTTATATTACGTTCTGAGAGGTTAGGACAGGGAAGGGTAGAC
>NW_016940268.1:993-1514 GCF_001483705.2 Eufriesea mexicana | reverse complement strand
ATCTATTCACCAATCTACAACAGACTATTGGTTTTGAGTAGACCTATCCTCTGGCAAGCGGATGGCTATACTTGCCAATGGATTGAAGGCGTCAGGTGACCTATTCGCCAAGCTGTAACAGCTTATTGACTTTGAATAGACCTATTTTCTGGCAATTCGATGCCTGCACATGTCATTGGATTGAAGGCGTTAGGCGATCTATTCACCAATCTACAACAGACTATTGGTTTTGAGTAGACCTATCCTCTGGCAAGCGGATGGCTATACTTGCCAATGGATTGAAGGCGTCAGGTGACCTATTCGCCAAGCTGTAACAGCTTATTGACTTTGAATAGACCTATTTTCTGGCAATTCGATGCCTGCACATGTCATTGGATTGAAGGCGTTAAGCGATCCATTCACGAAGCTACATCAGATTATAGATCTTGAATAGACAATTTCTCTGGCATGTAGATGGGTGTACATGCGATTAGATTGAAGGCGTTATGCGATCTATTCTCCAAGCTATAGCAGCTTATAGA
>NW_016940268.1:0-204 GCF_001483705.2 Eufriesea mexicana | reverse complement strand
ATCTTGAATAGACCTATTCTCTGGCAAGTAGGTGGCTGTACTTGCCATTGGATTGAATGCGTTAGGCGACCGAATCGCCAAGCTATGTCAGCTTACATATTTTGAATAGACTTATTCTCTGGCAAGTATATGTCTGTACTATCCATTGGATTGAAGGCGTTGGGCGATCTATCCACCAAGCTATAACAAGTTATAGATTTTGCA
>NW_016940267.1:0-252 GCF_001483705.2 Eufriesea mexicana | reverse complement strand
AGTAATGGTGGTCTCGGTACGTTATGTTGAGATAGGTTTCGTTTCGTTAGGTTAGGTTTGGAAATCTTTGTTATGGTTTCTTTGACGTTTGCGCTGTAAAGTGCTATTCGGTTGATTTCTACGCTCCAAATTACTCTACTTCAATCTGCTCGACACTGGGGATGTGAGCAGTGGTGTTCGCGGCGCGGTAGGTTGTGTTGGGTTACGTTTGGATAGGTTAGGGTATGTTAAGTTTGGTTAGGATAGCTTTGG
>NW_016940266.1:0-2766 GCF_001483705.2 Eufriesea mexicana | reverse complement strand
GGACAGGTTTGACCTTTGTGCTATACACTGCTATTCGGTGGATGCCTGCGCGGTTCATTTTTCGACCATTCTCTGCTCGTTCCTTGGGAGGTCACCAGTGGTGGTCGTGGATCATTGGGTTCATTTACGTTACGTTTGGCAGGTCTATGCTTGGTTTAGTTTGAACAGCACAGCTTTGACTTTTGTGATATAAACTGCTATTCGGTGGATTTATGCGCTATACACTGCTTTACTATACCCTATTCTTCTTTGGGGAGGCCAGTTATAGCGGTATCAGCACGATAGATTCAGTTATGCTACGTTCGGTTAGGTTACGATAGCTTGGTTTAGGCTTGGATAGTTCTGACTTCGCGGTGTAAGCTGCTATTAGGTGCATTTTTGCGCTTTGCTGGGTTCTACTATATCCTGGTTGGTCCTGGGGAGTCCTGCAACTTTGGCCGCGGGATATTAAGTTGGGTTATGTTACGTTTGGTTAGGATATGTTAGCTTGTGTTAGGCTTGGATAGGTTTGAATTTTCTGCTATTCACTGCGATTCTATGCATTTTTTCGCCCACTGTCCCCTGATACGCTCTGCTTGGATGCGGGGATGTCAGCAACACTGGTCTGGGCACGATAGGTTGTGGTAGGTTACTTTCGGCTAGTGTAGGCTGCGTTGGATTAGTTTAGAACAGTTGTTACTTTTCTGCTGCAAACTGCTATTCTTCGGACTTCTGCGCTCTACTGAGCTCTATCACTCTCTGCTGGCCTCTGGCGACGCTTGGAATAGTGGCCGTGTCACGTTAGGTTGAGTCATGTTACGCTCGGTTAGGTTAGGTTTGGCTATGCTTGGTTAGGATAGCCTTGACTTTTGTGCTTTAAACTGCTATCTGGTCGAATTCTACGATCTACAGTGCTCTGGCATGTTCTGCTTCGCTCTGGGTGGCCAGCGATAGTGGTCTCCGCAAGTTAGGTTAAGTTAGGCTGCATTTGGTTAGTTTGGGTTAGGTTAGGTTGGATTAGGCTATCTTTGACTCTTGTGCTTTAGCCTGCAGTGTGGCGGACATCTGCGGTCTACTGTGCTCTGGTACATTCTGGGCGGGTCTGAGGAGGCCAGTAATAGTGGTCTCTTCCCGTTAGGTTGAGTTAGGTTACCTTTGGTTATGCTACTTTTGGATACGTTAGTATAGTATATCTTAGACTTTTGCGCTGTACAATGCTAACCAGTGGATTTCTATTACTTTTGTGCCACACACTGCAATTCAATGAACTCCTTCGCTCCTCTATGCGCTATGACGCTCTGCTTGTCACTGTGGACGACAGGAATAGTGCCCTCGGCATGTTAGTTTGAGCTATGTTACGTTTGGTATGGTTAGCTTTGACTTTTGAGCTATATCCTGCTGTTCGGACGATTTCAGTGTTCAACATTACTCAGCTGTATTCCGTTTACCTCACTTGAGATCAGCAATAACGGACGTGGCACGTAAGCTTGGGATACGTTACGTCTGCATATGCCATATTTAGTTAGGATTGGAGAGCATATACTTTTGTGCTATACACTGCTATTCGGTGGATTCCTGCGCTCTTCTGTGCTTTACTATGTTCTGCTTCACTCTGGGCAAGCCAGTTATGGTGGTCTCGGCACCTAGGTTGTGTTATGTGACGTTTGGTTAGCTTATGGCAGGATAAATTAGACCCTTGCGGTATACTGGGCTACTCGGTGGATTCCTGAGCAGTCGGTTGCACTAATATGCTCTGATTGGCTTTGTGAAGGCCAACAATGGTGTTCTCGGCCCGTTACCCTTTGTCAGACTAAGTTCGGTTAGGGTAGGTTAGGATCGTTTAGGTTAGGATGTATTTGACATTTGCGCCACACACTGCAATGTGATGGATTACTGCGCTCTTCTGTGCTCTAGCATACTCTGCCTGGCTCTGGCGATGCAAGCAGTAGTGGTCTCGGCACGCTAGGTTATGATAGGTAACGCTTTGCTCGGGTAGGTTAGGATAGGTTTGGTTAGCATAGCTTCGACCTCAGTGACAGACACTG
Source organism: Eufriesea mexicana (assembly GCF_001483705.2). Taxonomy (NCBI): domain Eukaryota; kingdom Metazoa; phylum Arthropoda; class Insecta; order Hymenoptera; family Apidae; genus Eufriesea; species Eufriesea mexicana. The sequence goes on along the minus strand of NW_016940266.1, from coordinate 742 downwards.
CTATTCGGTACATTTCTGCGCTCCACTGTGATCTAATATACCATGCTTTGCTCTGGGGAATCCAGAAATAGTGACCGCGGCACCGTAGGTCTACTTATTCTGCGCCAGGTAAGGTTTTGTTAGAACTGACTGCATCAGGATATGTTTGACTATCGTGCTATACATTCTTATTTGGTGGCTCTTGTGCGCTCTGCAGTGCTATATTGTACTCTGCTCGTCTCTCGCTGGTTTGGTCGTGGCACGATACGTTTTTCCAGGCTGCGTTTGATAATGTTTGTGTTGGCTATGTTAGGATAGCGTAGGTGTGACTTTTGTGCTACACACCGCTGTTCCGTGGATTTCTGCAATCTACAGGGCTCTGCTATACCCTGCTCGCGTCGGGGGAGGCCAGTGATAGTGGTCTCTGCGCGTTAGCTTGGGTTAGTCTATGTTTGGCTAGGTTATATTAGTCTGGGTTAGATTTGGATTGCTTTGACTTTTCTGCTGTACACTGCGATTCTATGGTTCTCTGCGCTTTACTCGCTTCTAATAAGTTCCGTTTAGCGGTGGGGGTGCAAGCAATAGTGATCTCAGCCCGTTAGGTTTAGATAGTCTACGTTTGGTCAGGAGAGGATTGGTCATGTTTTGTTAGTGTGTCTGTGACTTTTGTGCTATACAGTGCTATATGGAAGCTATCTGTGCTCTACTCTGCACTAGTATATCCTGCACGTCTCTGGGGATGCTAGCAATATTGGTCTCGGCA
>NW_016940265.1:0-427 GCF_001483705.2 Eufriesea mexicana | reverse complement strand
TCTACTTGCCAGAGATTTGGTCTAATCAAAATCTATAATCTGTTATAGCTTGGTGAGTAGATAGCATAGCGTCTTCAATCCAATGGCAAGTACAGCCTTCAACTTGCCAGAGAATAGGTGTAATCAAAATATGTAATATGTTTTAGCTTGGCGGATAGGTTGCCTAACGCCTTCAACCAATGGCAAGTACAGCCATCTACTTGCCAGAGATTAGTTCTAATCAAAATCTATAACCTCCTACAGCATGGTGAAAAGATCGCCTAACGCCTTCAATCCGATTGCAAATACAGCCATCTACATGCCAGAGAATAAGTCTTTTCAAAATCTATAAGCTGTCACAGCTTGGCGATTAGGTAGCCTACCGCCTTCAATCTAACGGCAAGTACAGCCATCTAGTTGCCGGAGAACAGATCTATTCGAATTCTAT
>NW_016940264.1:0-512 GCF_001483705.2 Eufriesea mexicana | reverse complement strand
AAAGCTTTAACTTTTGTGCTGTGCATTGCTGTTCGGTCGATTTCTGCGCCCTACCGAGCTCTAGTGCATTCACCTTCGCTCCGGGAGGGCCAGGAATTGTGGTCTCCGCACGTTTGTTGAGTCAGGCTACGTTCGGTTAGGCTAGGTAATGCTATGTTTGGTAACGATAGTTCAACGTTTGAACTCTACACTGATTTTCTGCAGATTTCTGCACCGTACAGTGTTCTAGTATGTCCTGTTTGGCTCTGGGGATGGCAGCAATAGCGTTCACGTCAGGTTAGGTTGAGTTAGGCAATGTTTGATTATGTCCTGATGGTTTGCGTTTAGGTTGGGTAGCCTTGACTTCTCTGACGTACACAGCTAATCTATGGAATTCTGCACCCTACTCTCCTCTAGTGTGCCCTGCTTGGCTCTGGGCAGGCCAGCAGTAGTGGTAACGGCTCGTAAGATTGAGTTATGTCACGTTCTGTTATGTTACGTTTGGTTAGGTTAGGCGATGACAGCTTTGACTT
>NW_016940263.1:0-402 GCF_001483705.2 Eufriesea mexicana | reverse complement strand
CGTTAGGTCGGGTTAGTATACGTTTGCTTAGGGTATATTAGCATGGGTTAGGTTCGGATAGCTTTGACTTTCTTCGTGTAAACTGCTTTTCGACGGTCTTCTACGATCCACTGTGCTCTAGTATGTTCTGCTTGGCTCTGGGAGGTCCAGCTATAGTGACCTCTGCACGTTACATTGTGTCAGGTTACATTCTGTTAGTTCGTGTCAGGCTAAGTTTTGGCAGGATACCTTTAACTTTTGTGATGTACACTGCTATTCGGTGGATTCCTGCGCTCCACTGTGCTCTAATGCATCCTGCTTGGCTCTGTCGAGACCAGTAGTAGTGGTCGCGGAGCGATAGTGTATGCTAGGATACGTTTCGAAATGTTACGATTCGTTAGAATAGGGGAGGCTAGCTAGGAC
>NW_016940262.1:0-879 GCF_001483705.2 Eufriesea mexicana | reverse complement strand
AGCAGACCAATAGTATCTTTCCTCCATATTTATGCAAAAAAGATCGGTCACCACGATATTATTGGAAAATGTCAATAAAATTGAATCGAAAATGTCAATAAAATTGATTTTTCGAGGCAAATTCTATACCATTGCAAAGGTCATAGCACGCCAATAGAATGTTTCCTCCTTATTTATGCTAGAAGGTTAACACACTACGATATTAGTCGAAATTATCAATAAAATTGAATTTTCGAGGCAGATTCTATTGGATTGCAATAGCTATAACACGCCAATAGAATCCTTCCAACTTGTTTATGCTACAAAGTAAGCTCACTGAGATATTAGTCGAAAATGTCAATTAAATTGAATATTCCAGGCAGATTCTCTAGCACTGCAATGGCTATTGCACGCCAATAGAATATTTCCTCCATATTTAAGCAAGAAAGTTGGCTCATCACGATATGAGTCGAAAATGTCAATGAAATTGAGTTTTCGAGCCAGAAGCTATTGCATTGCAGTGGCTATAGCATGCCAACAGAATCTTTCCTCATTATTTATGCATGAAAGTTAGCTCGCCACGATATTAGACGAAAGTGTCAATAAAACTGAAATTTCCAGCCAGATTCTATAGCATTGCAATGGCTGTAGCTCGCCTGTAGAATCTTTCCTTCTTACATATGCAAGAAAGTTAGGTCACCACGATATTAGTCGAAAATGACGGTAAGATTGAATATTCCTGCCATATTCTACATCATTGCAATTGCTATATCGCGCCAGTAGAGTCTTTCCTCCTTATTTATGCAAGCAGGTCACCACACTACGGTATTAGTCGAGGATGTCTATACAATTGAATTTTCGAGGCAGATTATATAGCATTGCAATGGCTATAGCACGCCA
>NW_016940261.1:0-489 GCF_001483705.2 Eufriesea mexicana | reverse complement strand
CGCTGAAATGCTGCAGAATCCGGATGGAAAATTCATTTTTATTGACATTTTCGTCTAATATTGCGCTGAGCTGCCTTTCACGCATAAATAAGGCGGAAAGATTCGACTGGCGTGCTATAGCCATTGCAATGATATAGAAAGTGCCTGGCAGATTCAATTTTAATGACATTTTCGACTAATATCGTGGTTAACTATCTTTCTTGCGTAAATAAGGCGGAAATATTCTATTGGCGTGCTACTGCCATTGGAATGCCAAAGTATCTGTTTGGAAAAATCAATTTTACTGACATTTTCGACTAAAATGGTGGTGAGCTTACTTTTTTCGATATATCAGTCAGGAGGAAATATTCTGTTGGCATGCTATAGGCATTGCAGTGCTATAGAATCTTGCTGGAAAATTCAATTTTATTGACATTTATGTCTGTTATCGCGGTGAGCAAGCTTCCTGGCATAAGTATGGAGGAAAGATCCTTTTTGCGTGCTATAGCC
>NW_016940260.1:0-502 GCF_001483705.2 Eufriesea mexicana | reverse complement strand
TTCGCAATGCTATAGATTCTGGATGGAAAATTCAATTTTACTGACACTTTAGGCTTATATCGTAGTGAGTTAACTTTCTCGCATTAATAAGGAGGAAGGATTCCATTGGCATGCTATATTCTTTGCAATGCTATAGAATCTTCCTGGAAAATTCAATTTTATTGACATTTTCAGCTAATTTCGTGGTGGGATAACTCCCTTGCATTGGTACGGAGGAAAGGTACTATTGGCGTGCTATAGGCATTGCAATGCTATAGAATCTTCCTGGAAAATTCAATTTTATTGACATTTTCAGCTAATTTCGTGGTGGGATAACTCCCTTGCATTGGTACGGAGGAAAGGTACTATTGGCGTGCTATAGGCATTGCAATGCTATAGAATCTTCCTGGAAAATTCAATTTTATTGACATTTTCAGCTAATTTCGTGGTGGGATAACTCCCTTGCATTGGTACGGAGGAAAGGTACTATTGGCGTGCTATAGGCATTGCAATGCTATAGAAT
>NW_016940259.1:0-410 GCF_001483705.2 Eufriesea mexicana | reverse complement strand
TCAATTTGATTGTTATTTTCGACTAATATCGTGGTGGGCTAACTCCCTTGTATACGTAAGGAGTAAGAATTATATTAGGCTACTAAAGCCATTGCAATGCTGTAGAATCTGGCTGGAAAATTCAGTTTTATTTGCATTTTCGACTAATAACGTGGTGAGCTAATTTTCATGTATAAATAAGGAGGAAAGATTCTATTCGCGTGCTATAGCCGTTGCAGAGCTCTAGAATCCGGCTGGGAAATTCAATTTTATTGACATTTTCTTGTAATATCGTGGTGAGCTAACTTTCTTGCATAGATAAGGAGGAAAGATTCCATTGGGGTGCTTTAGCCATAGCACTGCTATAGAATCTGTCCGGAATATTCAATTTTAGTGACAATTTCGTCTAATATCGCGGAGAGACAACTGTC
>NW_016940258.1:0-233 GCF_001483705.2 Eufriesea mexicana | reverse complement strand
ATAGACCTATTCTCTGGCAAGTAGATGTCTGTACTTGCCATTGCATTGAAGGCGATAGGCGATATACTCACCAAGCAATAACAGATTTTAGATTTTGAATAGACCTATTCTCTGGCAAGCAGATGGCAGTACTTGCCATTGGATTGAAGGCGTTAGGCGATGTATTCAGCAAGCTATAACATATTATAGATGTTGAATAGGCCTATTCTCTGGCAAGCAGATGGCTGCACTTG
>NW_016940257.1:0-2877 GCF_001483705.2 Eufriesea mexicana | reverse complement strand
GACTCCGCACGTTAGTCTGGGTTAAGCTGCGTTCGCTTAGGTTATGTTATTTTGGGTTAGGATCGGATAGCTTCGACTTTCGTGGCATACTCTGTTTTTCGGCGGATTTCTGCGATCTACTTTGCTGTACAATGATCTGCGTTTCACACCTGAGGCCAGCAATGGCGGTCGTGGCGCGACATGTTTGGTGGCGTTACGTTTGCTTATGCTCCGCTTGGCTGTGTTAGGTCAGAATAGCTTTGACTTTCGTGCTATTGACTGCTATTCTGGAGATTATTCGCTCCACTGTGCTCTGCTATACTCTGCTCGACTCTGGAGAGAGCAGCAGCGGCGGTAATTGCACGGTAGGTTGATTTAGGTTACGTTTGTTTAACATGGCACTTGACTTTTGTGTTATACACAGCTATTCGGTGGATTTCTGCGCTCTACTTTGCTGTAATATGTTCTGCTTTGCACTTGGGGTGCCAGCAATATAGGTCTCGGCTGATTAGGTTTAGTTACTCTACGTTAGGTTTGGTTAGGTTGGGAAATATTAGGCTATTGTATCTTTGACTTTTGTGTTATACACTGATATTTGGCTGCTTTCTGTGCTCTATCGTCCTCTAGTATTCTCTGCCTGGCTCCGACGAGGCAACAAATACCGGTCTCGGCATGTTAGGTTAGATCAGGTTAAGTTTCGTTTTACTAGGCTTTGATCGGTTTACAATAGGGTAGCTTTGACTTTTGTGCTATACACTGCTTTTCTGTGGATTTCTACGCTCTGCATAGCTCTACTATAATCTGCTCGGCACTGGAGCGGCAAATAATGGTGATCTTGGCTCGAGAGTTTGAGTTAGGCTACGTTCTGTTAGGTTACGTTAGTCTAGGTTAGGTTCGGAATGATTACAATTTCGTGGTACACGCTGATATTCGTCGCATTTCTACGCGCTACATTGCTCTACTATGCCCTGCTAGACCCTGGGATGCCAGTAATAGTGGTCCCGGCACGTTAGTTTCATTCAGGCTTCGTTTGTTTTTGTTTCGTTTAGTTAGCGTAGGAGAGGATGGCATCGACTTTTGCGCTATATACTGATATTCGGTGAGCTCTTGCGCTATACTATGCTCTAATATGCACCCCTTGGCTCCGGGGCAGCCAGCAATAGTGGTCTCGGCGCGTCGGGTTGAGTTAGGTTACGTTTGGCTAGGTTATGTTTGATAGAGTTAGGATTGGGTAGCTTTGGCTTTCTTATCAGGGACACTCGTTTGGTGGATTTCTTTGCTCTACTGGACTCTGCAATGCTCTGCACGCCTGTGCGGACGCCAGTAATAGCTGCAGCTACACGTTAATATTAGGTAGGTTACGCTAGGTATGTTACGTTTGGTTAGGTTAGTAGAGGATAGCTTTGACTTTTGCGGTGTGAACTGCTATTCGGTGGATTCCGGCACTCCACTGGGATCTGATGTGTTCAGCTTTGCTCTGGAAAAGACAGCAATAGACGTCTATGCATGTTATGCTGCGTTAGGCAACGTTTTCTTGGGTTATGTTAGGCCAAAGGTTAGAATACCTTCGTCTTTTGCGCTATTCACTGAAACGCCGCGGACATCTGCGCTCTATTGACCTCTAGTATGTTCTTCTTGGCTCTGGGGAGGCCAGTAATTGTGGTATCGCCAAGTTAGGTTGGTATACGCTTCGTTTGGTCAGGTTATGCTAGCTATGGCTAGGTTTGGATGTCTCGGACTTTTCTGCTATGCACTGCGATTCTATCTATTTCTGCGATCTACTCTCCTCTATTATGCTCCGTTTGGCTCTTTCGAGAAAAGGAATACTGGTCACAGAACGTTAGATTGTGTTAGATTACGTTTGGTGTAGTAAGGCTGTCTTGGGTTAGGTTAGGGTATTTCTGACTTTTGTGCTCAACACAGTTCTTCTATGGACATCTGGGCTCTACTATGCCCTACCATGTTCTACGTGTCTCCGGGGACGCCAACAACAGTGGTCGCTACACGTTAGGTTGGGTCATGCCACGTTTGATTTGGCTATGTCAGGTAATATTTGGCCTGGTTATCATCGGCTTTTGTGCTACACACGGCTCTTCGCCGTATTTCTACCGTCCACATTGCTCTACTACGCTCCGCTCGACTCTGGGGAGGCCAGTAATAGCGGTCCCGGTACTTCAGCCTGATTTACGCCACACCTGGTTATGTTACGTTTGGTCTGGGTAGGAGAGGATAGTTATGACTCTTGTGGTATATACAGCTATTCGGTGGACTTCTGCGCTGTACTGGGCCCTAACATGCTCTACTTGGATCTGGGAAGGCCAGCAACTGTGGTCCCGTCATGTTAGGTTGAGTTATGTCACGCTTGGTTATGTTAGGTTATGTCAAGTTTGGTTAGAGTGGCTTGTGTATTATACACCGCTATTCGAACGCACCCTGCGCTCTGCACTTCTGTACTAGCATCTGCTTGTCTCTGCGGAGTCGAGGAATAGTGGTCGTGGCACACTTGGTTTAGTTATGTTACGTAGGGTTTGGTTAGGTTTGCCTATGTTTGGTACGGATAGTTTCGTCTTTTGCTATACACACTGCTATTCTATGGACTTCTGCACTCTTCTGTGCGCTATGGCACCCTGCTTGTCCCCGTGCACGCCAGGAGTAGTCCTCTCGGCAGGTTAGGTTGAGTTGTGCTACGTTTGGTTAGGTTAGGTTTGATTAGGCATGGTTATGACATCTTCGACTTATGGGCTCAAAACTGATATTCTACAGGCTTCTGTGCTCTACAGCGCCTATCATATTCTGCTTGCCTATGGGGAAGCCAGCGATAGTAGTCGCGGCACGAAACTTTAGCCATTCTACGTTTGGTATGGAGAGGTTAGGTCTGGTTAGGATAGGATATCTTTG
>NW_016940256.1:0-894 GCF_001483705.2 Eufriesea mexicana | reverse complement strand
TATTATTGTATTTTTCGACTAATATCGTGGTGAGATAACTTTCTTGCATAAATAAGGAGGACATATTCTATTGTCGTGCTACAGCTATTGCAGTGCTGTGAAAACAAGCTGGAAAATTCAATTTTATTGTTCTTTTCGACCAATATCGTGTTGAGCTATCTCCCTTGTATACGTAAGGAGGGAGAATTCTATTGGTCTACTATAGCCATTGCAATGCTGTAGAATCTGGCAGGCAAATACATTTTATATACATTTTCGACTAATATCGTGGTGAGGTATCTTTCTTTCATAAATAAGGAGGGTGATTCTATTGGCGTGCTATAGCCATTGCAATGCTATAGAATCTGCCTGGAAAATTCAATTTGATTGTTATTTTCGACTAATATCGTGGTGAGCATACTCCCTTGTATACATAAGGAGGAAAGATTCCATTGGCGTGCTGTAGCCATTGCATTGCTGTAGGATCTCCCTGGAAAATTCAGATTTACTGACATTTTCGACTAATGTGGTGAGCTAACTTTCTTTCATAAATAAGGAGGAAAGATTCTATTGGCGTACAATAGCCATTGCAATGTTTTAGAATCTGGCTGGAATATTCAATTTCATTGACATTTTCTACTAATATCGTTGTGAGCTGACTTTCGTGCATAAATAAGGCGGAGCGATTCTATTGACCTGCTTTTGCCATTGCATTGCTCCAGGATCTGGCTGGAAAATTCAATTTTATTGTTATTTTCAACTAATGACCTGGTGAGCTAACTCCCTTGTATACGTAAGGAGGAAGAATTCTATTGTTCTACTATAGCCATTGCAATGCTGTAGAATCTGGCTGGAAAATTAAACTTTATTTACATTCTCGACTAATATCGTGGTGAAGTTACTTTCTTGCATATA
>NW_016940255.1:0-2504 GCF_001483705.2 Eufriesea mexicana | reverse complement strand
CATCCATACATCGATACATACATACATCCATACATACATAACTCAAATACATCCATACATTAAGACATACATACATACAAACATCCATACATACATACGTCCATCCATGCATCCATCCACCCATCCATAAAACCATCTAACTATACATCCATCCATCCATACATCCATCCATCCATACATCCATACATATATACATCCATACATCCATACAACCGTACATTCGTCCATCAGTACCTCAATCCATCCACACTTCCGCCCATCCATACAGCCATCCATCCATACATACATCCATACATACATCCATACATCCATACATCCACCCATCCAAACATCCAACCATACATACATCCATCGATACATACATCCTTCCATCCATTCTTCCACCCATCAATCAATTCATCCTTCCATGCATCCATACACACATCAATACACAGATCCGTGCATACACGCATACATTCATCCATACATACATCCATACATACATACCTACACACATCCATACATACATCCATACATACATCCACACAAACATCCACACATACATCCGTTCTTCCGTCCATATTCCCATCCATTCATCCACACACACGTCCATACATCCATGCATCCGTACAACCATACATTCGTACATGCATACATCCATACATACAATCATCCGTACATACATAACTCAAACACATCCATACGTTCAAACATCCATACTTACATACATGGATACATTCATACATCCATCCTGCCATACATCCATCCATCCATACATCCATACATCCACACACCCATACATCCGTCCAGCCATACCTCAATCCATCCATACATCCAGCCAACCGTACAACCTATCATCCATACATATATCCATCCATACGTCCACCTTTCTACACATCGATCCACCCTTCCATCCATCCCTCCATACATCCATCCATCCATACTTCCATCGAACCATACATCCATCCAGCCATACAAGCACCCATCCATACATCCATAGATCCACACGTCTATCCATACATACGTCCATACATATATACATCCATATATCCATACATACGTTCATCCATACTTCCACACATACATACATCAATAAATCCGTCCAAAAATACAGCCACACATCCATACATACATCCATACGTACATCCACACATCCGTACATACACCCATTCACACATCCGCACATACATCCATACATACATCCATACATACAGCCATACCCACACCCATACTTACTTCCATAGATATATACTTACATGCATCCGTTCATACATGCATACGTCCATCCATACATGCATCCACACTTACATCCATAGGTATATACTTACATACATCTATACATACATGCATACATAAACCCTTACATACATCCATACATACATTCGTTCTTCCGCCCGCCCACCCATCCATTCATCCACCCACGTATCCATATATACATGCATCCGCACATCCATGCATGCGTACATCAATACATACATACATACATAACTCAAATACATCCATACATTCCAACATCCATACATACATTAATCCATACATTCGCGCATCCATCCATCCATACATGCAGCCATCCACACATCCATATATCCACACAACAATACATGCATAATTCCATCCACCCATACATTCATCCATCCATACATACACCCATAAATACATCCATACATACATACATACATACATCCATACATACATCAATACATTCATAAATACAAACGACCGTACATACAACCATGCATATATCCATACATTCATCCATACAAACATCCATACATACATCTGCTTTCCGTCCGACCTCCCATCCATTCATCCACCCACACGTCCATACATCCATGCATCAGTACAACCATACATTCGTACATCCATACATCCATACATACAGTCATCCATACATAAAAAACTCAAATACATACATACTTTCAAACATCCACACATACATACATCCATACATTCATACATCCATCCTACCTTACATCCATCCATCCTACCATACATCCATCCATCCATACATCCATACATCCACACACCCATACATCCATAAATCCATCCACCCATACACACATCCGTCCATACATACATCCATACATACATCCATACATACATACACGAACCCACACACTCACCCACACATACATGCATAGACACATCCGCGCATACACCCACACATACATCCATACATCCACCCGCACATACATCCGTACATTCGCCCTTCCATACACGCATCCATACATCCATCCATCCATCCACCCATCCATAAATCCATCTAACCATACATCCATCCATCCATACATCCTCACACATATACATCCATACATACATACATACATACGTAGATCCGTCCATCCATACATCTATCCATCAATACATGCATATATCGACACAGCCATCCGTCCATACATCCATCCATCCATACCAACATCCTTCCATACATCCATCCATCCACACATTCACCCATACGTACTTCCATACATCCATACATACCACAATACATACATCCATACATACACCCATACATTCTTCCATAC
>NW_016940254.1:538-1370 GCF_001483705.2 Eufriesea mexicana | reverse complement strand
ACGTCTGTCTCGCTCGACATTGAGCGCAGCACTCAGCTATTGAAACCTAACCCATGTAAACGTAACCTAACCAAGCGTAACGTAATTATACATAACTCGTCACGGCCACCATTTCTATCCTCTCCAGAGCAAAGCTGGGCATGTTAGACCACAGCAGACGGCCGGAATTCTCCGAATATGTGTGTACATCACGAAAGTCAAAGATATCCTAACCAAACTTAATCTAACCTGAAATAAACAGACGTAACTTAGCACAATCTAACGTCCATTGACCGCTATTGCTGGAATCGCGAGATTCGAGGAGGGTTTAGTAGAGCATTGCAGAACGCAGAAATCCACCGTACAGCAGTGTATAGAGCAAAAGTCAAAGCTATCCTATCCTAACCTAACCAAACGTAACTTAACGGAACGTTACGTACCTCATCATAGCGTGCCGAGGCCAATATCGCTGCCATCCTCAAAGCAATGCAGATGGTACTAGAGCAAAGTAGAACATAGTAATCCGCAGCATTGCATTTCATAGTGCAAACGTCAAAGATATCCTAACCTAACCTAACCAAACATGACAAAACCAAACGTAACATAACTCATCCTATTGTGCCTAGACAGGTAGTGCTGACATGCCAAGGGGAAAGCAGGACATATTAGAGGAGAGTAGAGCGACGGGGTCCATAGAATGGCAGTGTATAGCACATAAGTCAATGGTATCCTCGCCTAATTCAAACAAACCTAACCTAGCCAAGAGTAACCTAACACAACGTAACCAGCCGCTGCCATCATTTCTGGCCTCCCCAGGCAAAGCAGAGAATATAAGGACACTGTAGAGCGCAGA
>NW_016940254.1:0-504 GCF_001483705.2 Eufriesea mexicana | reverse complement strand
TTCCCCCGAACAGCAGTGTATAGCGCTTTTGTCGGAGCCAACCTGACGAAGCCAGACACAACCTGACCTTACCAAACGTAGAATAAATAACTAAACGTGCCGCGAACACTATTGCTAGCTTGCCCAGAGAGGAGCAGCATATGATGGATCACAGTATAGCACAGATGTCCATAGAATATCAGTTTTGACCACATATGTCGGAGATACCCTTACTTAACCCAACGTAACCAAAGTTGGAAGAACGGAATGTAACTCAACCTAACATACCGCGAACACTGTTGCTGGCATCCATACAGCGAGCAGAGTATAGTAGAACACAGTAGAGCGCAGAAAGCCCCCAACTAGCAAGGAAAATCACAAAAGTCAGAGATATCCAGACCTAACCAGACCTAACGTAACCTAACCATACGTGGAGCAGCTAATCCTAATATGCCGCGAACGCTATCGCTGACTTCCCCACAGAGGAGGAGAATTTGATAGAGCACAGTACAGCGTAGGAGTCCA
>NW_016940253.1:0-493 GCF_001483705.2 Eufriesea mexicana | reverse complement strand
AGAATTCTATTGGCGTGCTATAGCCATTGCAATTCTATAGTGTCTGGATGGAAAACTCATTTTCATTGACATTTTCGACTAATATCATTGTGAGCAGACATTATTGTATAAATAAGGAGGAAAGATACTATTGCCGTGCAATAGCCATTACAATGCTATAGCATCTGCCTCGAAAATTCAATTTTATTGACTTTTATTGACATTTTCGACTAATATCGTGGTGAGCTGACATCCATGCATAAATAAGGATTAAAGATTCTCTTGGCACGCTGTACCCATTGCAGTGCAATTGAATCTGGCTCGAATATTCAATTTTATTAACAATTTCGAATAATATCGTTGTGTGGTAACCTTCTTGCATAAATAAGGAGGAATGATTATATTCGCCAGCTGTAGCCATTGCAATTCTGTAGTATCTGGAGGGAAAATCCAATTTTATTGACATTTTCGACTAACATCGTGGCGAGCTAACTTTCTTGCATAAATAATGAGG
>NW_016940252.1:335-574 GCF_001483705.2 Eufriesea mexicana | reverse complement strand
AAATTGAATCTTCCAGCCAGGTTCTCTAGAATTGCAATGGCTATAGCACGCAAATAGGATATTACTTCCTTATTTATGCAAGAAACATAGTTCACCACAATATTAGCCGAAAATCTCAAAAAAATACAATTTTCCAGACAGATTCTATAGCATTGCAATGGCTGTAGCACGCCAATAGGATATTTCCTCCATAATTATGCAAGAAAGTCAGCTCACCACGATATTAGTCGAAAATGTCA
>NW_016940252.1:0-306 GCF_001483705.2 Eufriesea mexicana | reverse complement strand
CAGATTCTATAGCACTGCATTGGCTATAGCACGCCAATAGGATATTTCTTCCTTAATTATGCAAGAAAGTCAGCTCACCACGATATTAGTCGAAAATGTCAATAAAATTGAATTTTCCAGCCAGGTTCTATAGCATTGCGATGGCTATAGCACGCCAATAGGATATTTCTGACTTATATATGCAAGAAAGCTAGCTCACCATGATATTAGTCGAAAATGTCAATAAAATTGAATCCTCCAACTAGATTCTATAGCATTGCAGTGACTATAGTACGCCAGTAGAACCTTTCCTCCTTCTATGTGTAA
>NW_016940251.1:0-588 GCF_001483705.2 Eufriesea mexicana | reverse complement strand
ATTTTATTGACATTTTCGACTAATATCGTGGTGAGCTAGCTTCCTTGCATAAGTATGGAGGAAAGGTACCTTTGGCGTGCTATAGCCATTGCAATGCTGTAGAGTCAGGCCGGAAATTTCAATTTCATTGTCATTTTCCACTAATATAGTGGTGAGTTAACATTCTTCCATAAATAAGGAGGAAGATACTTCTGGAGTGCTATAGCCGTTGCAATCCAGTTGAATCTGCTTGGAAAATTCAATTTTATTGACATTTTCGACTAATATCGTGGTGAGCTAACTTTCTTCCATAAACAGGGAGGAAAGATTATATTGGCAAGCTATAACCATTGGAATGCTATAGAATCTGGCTGGAAAGTTCAATTTTATTGACATTTTCGACTAATATCGTGGTGAGCTAACTTTCTTCCATAAACAGGGAGGAAAGATTATATTGGCAAGCTATAACCATTGGAATGCTATAGAATCTGGCTGGAAAGTTCAATTTTATTGACATTTTCGACTAATATCGCGGTGTGCTAACAGTCTTGCATATACAAGGAGGAAAGATTATATTGGCAAGCTATAGGCATAGCAATGCAGCAGAAT
>NW_016940250.1:0-1005 GCF_001483705.2 Eufriesea mexicana | reverse complement strand
ATACATCCATGCATACACTCATACACTCAACCATACATACATCCATAGATACATCCGTAAATGTACCCATTAATACATTCACTTTCATCCATACATCCACACATCCACACATCCATAAATCCATCCATCCATGCACTCATCCATCCATACGTACACCCATACATACGTCCATTCATACATCCATACATCCATGCATACCCCCATACACTCATCCATAAATACATCCATAGATACATCCGTAAATGCATCCATACATCCATCCATACATGCATGCATACATCCATGCATACATCCATACATTCATCCATACAGGCATCCATACATACATCCATTCTTCCGTCCATTCACCCATCCATTCGTCCACCCACCCATCCATACATCCGTGCCTCCGTACATCCATATATTCCTACATCCATACATACATGCAGACATACATCCACACATCCGTAACGCAACTACGGCCATACATTCATACATCCATACATACAAACGTCCATACTTTAGTACATCCATCCATCCATACACCCATACATCCACACATCCGTTCATCCATAAAGCCATATTACATCCATCCATCCACACAACCATTCATCCATACATACATCCATCCATACATCCACCTTTCCATACATCCATCCATCCATAAATCCACCCTTCGATACATTCATCCATCCACACATCATCCCATCCAAACGTGCATCGATCCATACATCTCTCCATCCATACATCCACCCACCAAACCATCCATCCATCCATACACCCTTACATACATCAATACATTCATCCATCCACCCATACATCCATACATCCGTACATCCGTAAATTCGTACATCCATACGTCCATACATCCATACATCCATACATCCACCCATCCATACATCCATCGATCCATACATCTATCCATCCATACAACCATCCACCAATCCAGTCATACATACATACATACATACATACATCAATACATCCATACACCTATCCATACATCCATACACCCGTACATCCATA
>NW_016940249.1:0-522 GCF_001483705.2 Eufriesea mexicana | reverse complement strand
GTAACAGCCAGCGTGACACACAGCTCAACGAGAGTCTGCAAGAGCAGGTCCTGCGACGCTAGCCAGTGTATCAGGTTGGCCTGGAGCACCATGGACGATTGGACGGCGTGAAATTTAGACCGTGACCATGGCCTCCTCCTGGCCCCACTTCTTTCGGGCCGGTTGCGGGCCCGGTGCTCCGCTGGTCGGCGGGCCCTTCGCGATAGCGGTCGCGGGGACGGAATTTGCGGACACAGCTTTCGAAATAGCGCTCGCGGGTGCCTAGGCGGTCGAGCCGCGCATTTCACCTTTGGCGGGCAGCACGACTTGCTGCCCAGCCGGTGGTTGGAGGGGCGGCCGGACACGGCTCAAGCGGGGCACTTGTGTGCTGGCGCACTACACCCACCGGCACGTTGGCCCGCTGCGCCGCACCCGAAACAGGTGTCGCTGCGGTCCACCGTGCTAGAGCATACGTTCCTATCGTGACCGTACGCATGGCAACGGAAGCACTTGAGGAGCCGTGCCTCCAAGTCTACGACACGG
>NW_016940248.1:0-208 GCF_001483705.2 Eufriesea mexicana | reverse complement strand
ATGTAACTTTCTTGCATAAATTCGGAGGAAAGATTCTATTGGCCAGCTGTGGCCATTGCAATAGTATAGAGTCTGTCTGTATAATTCAATTTTATTTACATTTTCGAGTACTATCGTCGTGAGCTAGCTTTCTTGTAAGAATAAGGAGGAAAGATACTATTGCCGTGATATAGCCATTACAATGCCATAGAATCTGCCTCGAAAATTC
>NW_016940247.1:0-227 GCF_001483705.2 Eufriesea mexicana | reverse complement strand
CGCATAGTCGTTCTACGCTTGGATAGGTTAGACTAGGCCTAGTTAGGTTACGATATCATTGACCTTTGCTCTGTACATTGCTATTTGGTGGTTTGCTGCGCTTCACTGAGATCTAATTAGCCCAGAATGTCTCAGAGAATGCCAGCAATAGTGGTCATGACGCATTATGTTGAGATATGGTACGTTTGCTTATGTTACGTTCTTTAGATTAGGACAGGATGGCTCCG
>NW_016940246.1:0-260 GCF_001483705.2 Eufriesea mexicana | reverse complement strand
GATGGATGGAAGTATGGTTGGATGTATCTATGGATGGGTGGATGGGTGGATGTATGTATGGATATATGCATGGATGTATGTATGGATGTTTTTACGGATGTTTCTATGGATGAGTGTATGGGTGTATGCATGGATGTATGGATGTATGTATGGACGTATGTATGGATGTACGAATGTATTGATGTACGCATGTATGAATGTATGGATGTATATATGTATGGACGTGTGGATGGATGGAATTATGCGTGTATGGATGTATG
>NW_016940245.1:423-721 GCF_001483705.2 Eufriesea mexicana | reverse complement strand
TTGTAGCTTGGTGACTAGATCGCCTATCGCCTGCAACCCAATGGCAGGTACAGCCAAGTACTTTCCAGGGAATAAGTGTATTCAAAATCTATAATCTGTTATTTCATGGTGAATAGATCGCCTAACGCCATCAATCCAATGGCAAGTACAGCCATCTACTTGCCAGAGAATTGGTCTATTCAAAATCTATAACCTGCCATAGCTTGGTGAATAGATCACGTAACGCCTTCAATTCAATGGCAAGCACAGCCATCGACTTGCCAGAGAATAAGTCTATTCAAAATCTATAAGCTGTCAT
>NW_016940245.1:0-278 GCF_001483705.2 Eufriesea mexicana | reverse complement strand
ATCCAATGGCAAGTACAGCCATCTACTTGCCAGAGAATAGGTCTATTCAAAATCTATAACCTTCTACAGCTTGGTGGATAGATCGCCTAACGCCATCAATCCAATGGCAAGTACAGCCATCTACTTGCCAGAGAATAGGACCATTCAAGATCTATAATCTGTTATAGCATGGAGAATACATCGCCTAACGCCCTCAATTCAATGGCAAGTACAGACATCTACTTGCCAAAGAATAGGTCTATTCAAAATCAATAATCTCTTATAGCTTGGTGAATAGT
>NW_016940244.1:0-2670 GCF_001483705.2 Eufriesea mexicana | reverse complement strand
TTGGGCTCATGAATCGACCGAATAACAGTCTATGCCAAGAAAGTCGAAGCTATCCGAACCTAACCCGAACCAACGTTATCAAAACAAAAGTAGCATAACTCATACTAACGTGACGAGACCACCATTGCTGGCCTCCCCAGAGCCAAGCAGATCATATTAGAGCACAGTATACAGCAGAAGCCCACCGGTTAGCTGTATACAGCACAAAAGTCAATGCTATCCTCTCCTGCCCTGACGAAACGTAACATGACCAGACGTAGCCTAAATCAAACTAACGTGCCGGGACCAGTATTACTGGCCTCCCCAGAGTCGAGCAGAGTACAGTACAGTACACCAGAGCGCATATATCCCCCGCATAGCAGTCTATGCCAAGAAAGTGATAGCTATCCTTAACTAACCTAGACAAACGTAACCGAACCAAACGAAGCGAAACTCAACCTATCGTGCCAAGACAGGTATTATTGGCCTCCCCGGAGCCAAACAAAGCATATTAGACGACAGTACGGCGAAGAAGACCACCTAATAGCACTGCGCAGCGCAAAAATCAATGCTACCCACTCCTCGACTGACCGAACGAAACACAACCAAACGTAACCTAAATCAAACTAACGTGCCTGGATCACTACTACTGGCATTCCCAGCGACGAGCAGAGTATAGTCGAGCAATGTATAGAGTAGAAATATGCAGAATAGCAGCGTGCAGTTTAAAAGTCCTGACTTCCCTCTCTTAACACATCCAAATGTAATACAACCGAGTGTAACATAACTTAAACCAATTTGACTGGACCATTACAGCTGGATTCCCCAGTGCCAAGCAAAAAATACGAGAACACAGTAGAGCGCAGGAAGCCACCGTATAGCACTGTGTACCACGAGAGTCGAAGATATGCAAACATAACACAAACTAACCTAAACTAACCGAACGCAGCATAGCTCAACCTAACGAGCCGAGACCGCTATTGCTGGCCTCCTCTGATCCAAGCAGTGCATCTTAGAGCATGATAGAGTGCAGAAATCAGAAATGGCAGTGTGTAGCACAAAAGTAGAAGTTATCCTCCGCTAACCTATCCAACCGTAACATTCATAAACGTAACAAAACCCAACATAAAGTGCAGCCACCACTATTGCTGGCCTCCTCAGAGTCGAGCTGAGCATAATAGAGCAGAGTACAGCGGAGAAATCCACGGAATAACAGTCTTTTCCGAGAAAGTTAAAGCTATCCGAACCTAAGCCAGACACACAAAACCAAATCAAACGTTACGCAACTCAAACCAACGTGCCGAGACCACTATTGCTGGCCATCTCAGAGACGAGCGGAGCATGTAAGGGGACAGTAGATAGCAGAAATCCACCGAATAGACGTGTATACCACGAATGTCAAAGCTACCCTCCCATACCCTAACCTAAGTTAACCTGAACGAACGTAACATAGCTCGGCCCTTCGTGCCGCGTTCACTGTTGCTGGTCCCACAGGGCCGAAAGGAGTATAGTAGAACAGTGTAGTGCGCAAGAAGTCCTCCGAATAACAGTTTACATCACAAATATCAAAGTCATCCTGACCAAACATATCCAAACCGAACCAAACCAAACGTAACCTAGCAAAACCAAACTTGCCACGGCCACTATTTCTGGACTCCCCAGAGGCTAGCAGATGCTAGTACAGCAATGCAGAGTGCAGAGATCGTCCGAATCACAGTGTTTAGCACAATAGTCAAAGATTTCCCATCCTCACCTGACAAAACGTAACATTACCATACGTAATCTATCTCAACCTAACATGCCAATACCGCTAATACAGGCATACCCAGAGCCAAGCAGAGTGTGCTAGAGCACAGTGGAGCGCATAAATCCACTAAAAAACATTGTACACCGCGTTAGTCATAGTTATACAAACCTAAGCCAGGCTAACGTAACCTAATCGAACGTGGCCTAACTTAATCTAACGTGCTGAAACTACAATAACTAGCCTCCGCGTGGAAGAGCAGCGTATAGTAGAGCAATGTAGTGCGCAGGAATCCACCGGATAGCAGTCTATAGCACAAAAGTCAATGCTACTCTCTCCTAATCGATCCAATCGTAACATAACCAAAGGCAGCCTAACACAACATAACGTCCCAAGGCTACTGCTGCAGGCCTCCCCAGAGTCAAGCAGGGCATACTTGAACAATGTAGAGCGCAGAAATCCACCGAACAGCTGTATATGACACAAAAGTGAAAGCTATTCTCTCCGAAGGTTACCAAACGTAACATAAAAGTACGCAACGTAATACGGCATAAAGTGCCGTGAACACTGCAGCTGGCCTTCGTACAGCCAAGCAGAATATACTAGAGCTTGATAGAGCGCAAAAATCCACCGTTCAGCAGTGTACAGCACAAAAGACAAGGCCATCCTAACCAAACTTATCCTAACCTAGCCAAAGCGACCGAAACGTAACTCAACCAAACGTGCCACGAATACTATTGCTGGCCTCCCAGGGACAAACAGAACATATTGGAGCGTGGTAGAGCGCGGGTGTCACCGAATATAGGTGTTTATCACAAAAGTTAACGCAATCCTTTCCTAACATATCCAATCGTAGCATAACCGAACGTAACCTAACACAACCCAACGTGACGCGACCACAATTGCTGGCCTCCCCTAGTCAAGCAGAAAATATTAGGGGAGAGTAC
>NW_016940243.1:0-313 GCF_001483705.2 Eufriesea mexicana | reverse complement strand
CCAGGGCAAACCATGGGATGCTAGATCGCAGTAGAGCGCAGAAATCCACCGAAGAGCAGCGTATAGCGCAAAAGACGAAGACATCCAAACTAAACTTAACCTAACCTAACCCAACCTAAACAAAGGTAACGTAACTCAAGCAAACGTGACATGACCACCATTGCTGGGCTCTCCAGATACAAGCAGATGCTAGTACAGAAATGCAGAGCGCAGATATAGACTGAATAGCGGTATACATCACAGAAGTCTAAGCGATCCTGACCAAACTTTATCTTACCTAGCATAACCAAACGTGACATATCACAACCAAACG
>NW_016940242.1:0-634 GCF_001483705.2 Eufriesea mexicana | reverse complement strand
CCATACACTCATCCATACATACATCCAAAGATATATCCGTAAATGCGTCCATACATGCATCCACGCATGCAGCCATCCATACATCCATCCACTCATACATCCATCCATCCATACATCCATACAGATATACATACATACATCCATACATCCGTACATCCATACATTCGTGCATCCATCCATTCGTACATCCATATATACATACATCCATACATCCAGACATCCATACATTCTTACATCCGTACATTCATACATACCTACATCCATACATGCATACACCCATACATCCATACATCCATTCCATGCATACATCCATACACTCATCCATACAAGCATCCATGCATACATCCATTCTTCCGTCCATTCAGCCATCCATTCGTCCACCCACACATCCATACATCCATGCCTCCGGACATCCATATATTCTTACATCCATACATCCATTCATACATACATCCGTATATGCATAACGGAAATACGGCCATACATTCATACATCCAGGCATACAAACGTCCATACATCAATACATCCATCCATCCATACATCCATACATGTACTCATCCATCCACACGTGCATCCATACAACCATGCATACCCCCATACACTCATACATACATAAATCCATAGATACATCCGT
>NW_016940241.1:0-1006 GCF_001483705.2 Eufriesea mexicana | reverse complement strand
AATCATCCCAATAACAGTGTACAGTACAAAAGTTACGGATATCCCGACCAAACATTGCCTAACGCAACGCACCGAACGTAACCTGATTCAACCTAATGTACCGCGGCCACTATTGCTAGCATCCCCAGTGCTGAGCAGGACATGTTAGTGGAGAGTCGGTAGCAGAAATCAATATAATCGCAGTGTATATCAGAAAAGTCAAAGCTGCCCAGACAGAACCCAAGCCAACAGGACATAACCAAACGTAACCTAGCTCAACCTAACGTGCCGCGACCAATATTGCTGGCCGCCCAGGGCAAAGATCAATATTTTAGAGCACTGTAGGGCGCAGATGTCCGCCTAATAGCGAATATGGCACCAAAGTCAGGGCTATCATATCCTAACTTGACCAACCGTAACATAATCAAACGTAACCTAACTCAACCTAACGTACCGCGATCGCTATTGCTGGCCCCCCAGAGCCAAGCTGCGCACATTATGGTAGAGGAGTACCCTGAAATGCATAGAATCGCACTTACATCTGTAACGGCATAGCTACCCAAACCTAACCGATACCAACGGAACATAGCCAGATATAGCGTACCTTAGCATAACGTGCCGAGACCACTACTGCTGCCCTCCCCAAAGCAAAGGTGGGCTTACAAGAGCAGATTAGAGGGCAGCAATCCACCGAATAGCACAAAAGTTAAAGCTCCCAGACCAAACGTAGCCTAACCCAACCTAACTGAGCGTAAACTGACACAAAATAACGTGCCGAGACATCGACTGCTGGCTTTCCCAGAGGCAGGCTAAAAATATTGAAGCACAGTTAGGCGCAGAAATCCACCTAATAGCAGACTGTAGCACTAAAGTCAAAGGTACCCCTCCTAACCTAACAAGCTGTAACATAGCCATACGTAACATAAGTCTAACTAACGTGCCGCAACCACTACTGCTGCCTTTTCCATAGCTAAGCAGGAGATGCTAGAGCGCAGTAGAGCGCAGAAGTCAAACGAATGGCAGGGCA
>NW_016940240.1:0-493 GCF_001483705.2 Eufriesea mexicana | reverse complement strand
AGTGCATAGGATAGTTGTGTTGAGCACGACGGTCGAAGATATCCTAACCTGACCCGACGTGGCAGGACATAACCATACGTAACCATACTCAACCTAACTTGCCGCGACCAGTGTAGCTGACCTCCACAGAGTCTCGCAGAGCGTATTAGTGGAGAGAAGAGCGCAGGAATACATAGAATTGCAGCGTATAGCAGAAAAGTCGAAGATATCGTTACCTGACCCAAACCATCCTAAGAATACCAAACGTAACCTAACACATCTTAACGTGCCGAGACCACAGTTGCTGGATACCAGGATCCAAGTAGAATATACTGGAGCACGGCAGAGCGCAGAAAGCCTCCAAAGAGTAGCTAGTAGCACAAATCTCAAGGATATCCTAGCCATACGTGCCCTAACCTAACCAAATCAAACGGAGGCTATCCAAGTCTACCGAGACGGGGCCAATATTGCTGGCCTCCGCAGTGCCAAGCACAACATACCAGAGCATATTCTG
>NW_016940239.1:0-470 GCF_001483705.2 Eufriesea mexicana | reverse complement strand
TGCCCTCCACAGGGACAATGAGTACACACCAGAGCACAGTAGAGCGCAGAAATCCGCCGCATTACAGCGTAAGCCACAGAAGTCAATGCTACCCTTTCCTATCCCAAACAAACCTAACTTAGCCAAACGCAACCTAACTATACAAAACGAGCCGCGGCCACAGTTTCTCTCCTCCCAAAGACAAAGAAGATCATATTGGATCGCAGTTGATCGCAGAAATCCACCAAACACCAGTGTATAGCACAAAAGTCAATGCTATCCACAACTACCCTATCGAAACGTAACATAAACGAACGTATCCAAACTGAACATGACGTGCCGAGACCACAATTTCTGTCCTCCACAGAGCCGAGTAGGGTATAGTAGAGCACAGTAGAGCGCTGAGACCCACCGAATATCAGTGTATTCCACGAAAGACAAAGATACTTGGACCTAGCCCAAGCTAACGTGTCCTAACCAGACGTAGCTTA
>NW_016940238.1:0-1041 GCF_001483705.2 Eufriesea mexicana | reverse complement strand
AGAACCAAACAGAGCATATTAGAGCACAGTAGATAGCAGCAAGCCACAGAACATCTTTGTATACCGCAAAAGTCGGATCTATCATGTCCCAACCTAATCAAACGTAACATAACTGGACGATGCATGTCTCAACCAAACGTGCCGAGACCACCACCTCCGGCCTCGGCAGGGCCAAGCAGAATATGCTACAGAGCAGTAGAGCGTAGAAATCGAGCGCATTGCAGAGAATGGCACAAAAGTCGAAGACATCCTGACCTAACCTAATCTAACCTAGCCTAACGTAAGCGAACGTAACATAACGCAACCAAACGTGCCACTACCGCTATTACTGGCGTCCCCAGAGGCAAGCAGAGAATGACATAGCACAATAGGGCTCAATAGTCCATATGGACAATAGTCCATAGAATAGCAATGTAAGCACAAAGGCCAAAGCTATCCTGACGTGACCCAAAGTAACCTAACCAAACCAAACGTAACCTAGATCAATCTGTCGCTCCGTGACCAGTGTTGCTGGCAACAAAAGAGACGAGCAGATCATAATAGAGCAGAGTAGGGCGCAGAAATCCGCTGCATAGCAGTCTATGGCAAAAAAGTCGAGGCTAACATCTCCTGTAATAACCTAACATAACCAAACCGAACGTAACATGACAAAACCTACCGTGCGACGACCACCTTTGCTGTCCTCCACAGAGTTGAGCAGAGCCGAGTAGAGCAGTGTAGGTTGATGGTATCCGCCGCATGTCAGTGTATAGCGCAACAGTCAAAGGTATCCTATCCTGACCCAAACAAACGTAACTCGACCAGACGTAACGTATCTATACCTAGCGTCACGTAGCCGCCGTTTCTGGCCTCCCCAGAACAAAGCAGGTCACACAAGGTCACAGTAGATTGCACAAATCCACCGAACAGCAGTGTATAGCACAAAAGTCAAAGATGCCGCATGCTAACCTAGCCAAACTCAGCATAACCTAATGTAATCGAACTCTACCTAATCACACTTCACCACTATTGCTGTCCTTCCCAGAGCTAAGGAGCATATCC
>NW_016940237.1:0-1770 GCF_001483705.2 Eufriesea mexicana | reverse complement strand
CCTGCCCAGATCCATGCAGTGCATACTAGAGGAGAGCAGGGCGCAGAAATCCATAGAATCTCAGTGTATAACAGAAAATCCAAATCTGTCCTAACCTAGCCCAAGCAAAAATAACCTAACCATACGTAACATAACTCAACCTTTCGCGCAGCGACCACTATTGCTGGACTCCCCAGGGCCAAGCAAAATATCGTAGAGCACAGTAGAGAGCAGAAATGCACCGAATAGCAGTGTGTAGCACGAAAGTCGAAGCTATCCTCGCTAAACATAAAGTAACCTAACATAATCGAACGTAACAATACTCAGCCTAGCGTGCCGCGACCACTACTGCTATCCTCCCCTGAGTCCAGCAGTGTATAGATGTGCAATATAGAGCGCAGAAATCCACCGAATAGCAGTGTGCTGCACAAAAGTCTATGATACCCTATACTGACCTGTCGTAATCTAACTTAACCAAACGAAGAATAACTCAACCTAACGCGCCGAGGTCGCTATTGCTGGCTTCGACAGGGACGAGCAGAATGGACTAGAGCACAGTGGGGCGCAAAAGTCCACAGCACTGCAGTGAGTAGCACAAGAGCCGTAGATATTCTAATCTAACCAGACCAAACTAAACATAACCAATCGTAGCATAGCTTAACATGACGTACCGTCACCTTTACTCCTGGCCTTCCCACAGCCAAGCAGAATGTAGTAGAGCACAGTATGCCATAGAAATAAACGGGACAGCAGTGTATAGCACAAAAATCAAAGAAATCCTTGCCAAACCTTCACAACCTGACCAAACGGAACGCAACCTAACTCACACATAAGTGCAGAGACCACCTTTACTGGACACCACTGAACCAAGCAGAACATACCACAGCACACTAGAGATAAATCTACCTTATAAACAGCGTATAGCACGAGACTCTAAGATATCCCAGCCAAGCTTAACGTAACCTAACCTAAGCATGCGTAACGTAGCACAACGTAACGTGCCACGGCTCCTAAGCTGCCCAAACCAGAGTCGGGCAGGGCGCAGTAAACCAATGTAGAGTGCAGAAAGGCGCCGAAAAGAAGCGTATATCACAATAGTCAGAGCAACCATAACCAAGTCTAATCCAACCTAACCATAACAAACGTGGCTTAACTAAACGTAACTTACCGGGAGTCCTATTGCTGGCCTCCACGGAGCCATGCAGAACATATTAGAGCACAGCAGGTCCCAGAAATCCGCCGAAAAACAGTGTGTGGCACGAAAGCCAGAGCCATCCTTCCTAACCGCACCAAACGTAACGTAATCATACACAACCTACACCAACATGACGTGCTGAGGCCACTATTGCTCGCCACCACAGGGTGAAGCAGAACAAGCCAGAGCAGAATAGTGCGCAGGAGCCACCGAATAGAAGTGTACATTACAATAGCCAAAGCAGTCCCATTCCATAACCTATTCAAACGTAACGTAACCAAACGTGACCCAACACAGCCTTAGGTTACGGGACTTCTAGAGCTGCCCTCCCCAGAGCCAAGCAGAAAATATTAGAGGATAGAAGAGCGCAGAAATCCATAGAATCGCAGTGTATAGCACAAAAGTCATAGCCAACCTATCCCAACCTAACCAAACGTAACATAGCCGGACGTAACTGAACCCAACACAAAGTGCCGAAGACACTATTGCTGGCCTCCCCAGGGCCAAGCAGAAAGAACTGGAGAGCAGCAGAGCGCAGGAATCCACCACACTGCAGTGCGTAGCACAAAAGTCGAAGATATCCTGGCATAACCTGT
>NW_016940236.1:0-599 GCF_001483705.2 Eufriesea mexicana | reverse complement strand
GGTCGGAAAATTCAAATTTATTCAATTTTTCGACTAATATCGTGGTGAGCTAACTTCCAAGCGCAAGTAAGGAGGAAAGATGCCTCTTCCAAGCGTAAGTAAGGAGGAAAGATGCTTTTTGAGAGCTATAGCCATTGCAATGATATAGACTGTGGCTAGAAAATACAATTTTGTTGACATTTTGGACTACTATCGTGGTTAGCAAACTCTCTTACATAAATATGGCGGAATGATACTATTGGCGTGCTATAGCATTTGCAACGCTATTGCTATAGAATCAGGATGGAAAGTTCAATTATATTGACAGTTTCGACTAATATCGTTGGGAGCTATCTTTTTGCATAATAAAGGATGGTAGATACTATTGGCGTGCTATAGCCATTGCAATGCTGTGGAACATCTATGGAAAGTTCAATTTTATTGACGTCTTCGAATAATATCGTGGTGAGCTATCTTTCTTTCATAAAGAAAGAGATAGGATTCAATTGGCGTGCTATGGCCGTCGCAATGCTATAGAATCTGGATGGAAAGTTCAATTTTATTCCATTTTCGACTAATATAGTGGTGAGCTAGCTTTCTTGCATAAATAAGGAGTACAG
>NW_016940235.1:0-5441 GCF_001483705.2 Eufriesea mexicana | reverse complement strand
AAGATATCCTAGACAAACCAAATCAAGTGCATCACAAACAACCGTAACCTAACACAAACGAACGAGCAGCGGACACAATTTCTGGCCGCCCTAGAAAAAAGCAGGGGATGTTAGATTACAGTAGATCGCAGAAATCCTCCGAATACTTGTGCACAGCACTAACGCCAAAGCTATCCTTTCATAACCTAACCATACATAACATAACCAGGCGTAACTTAACCAACGTAACGCACAGAGACCACTATTTGTGGCCTCCCCAGAGACAAGCAGGACATACTAGTGCACAGTGGAGCGCAGAAATCCACCGAACAACAGATTGTACTTCGAAAGGCAAAGCTATCCTAACCTAACCGGGTCGGATGTGACCTAATCAAACGTAGCGTAACTCAACCTCTCCTGCCGAGACCACTATTACTGGCCACCCGTGAGTCGATCAGAGCACGGCAGACCGCTGCAGAGCGAAGAAATACGCCAAAGAGCGTAGTATAGCACAAAAGTCTAGGCTACTCTGTCCTAACCATACCAAACGTAGCAAAACCGAACGCAAACTAACTCGGACAAACATGACGAGACCAATACTGCTGTCCTCCCCATCGTCAAGTGCCGGGACCACTACGGCTGACCACCGCATAGCCAAGCCGAATATACTAGAGCTCAGTAGAAAACAGGAATCCAGCCTATAGCAGTATATAGCACAAAGGCAAAGCCGCTCTAACCAAACCTATCCTAACTTAAACAAAGCAAACGTAAGGTAACTAAACCATACGTGCCACGAACGTTATTGCTGGCCTCCCCAGAGACAAATAGAACATATTCGTGCACATTAGGGCGCAGAAGTCCACCGAATAACGGTGTTCAGCATAAAAGTCATAGCTACCCTATCCTAACCTATCCAATCGTAACATAACCGAAAGCAACCTAACTCTAAGTAACATGCCGAGACCAATGCTGCTGTTCTCCGCAAAGCTGAGCAGAGCATATTAGGGCGCAGCAGAGGTCAGAAGTCCACCGAAAAGCAGTGTAGGGCACAAAAGCTAAGTGTTTCCCATCCTAATCTAGCCAAGCCTAAACTAACCAAACGTAATATGACTGAGTCTAACGTGCCACTAATGCTGGCCTCCCCAGGTCTATGCTGAACATACTAGAAGAGAGTAGGACGCAGAAATCCGTAGAATAGCAATGTATAGCAGAAAAATCAAAGATACGCATGCCCTACCCATGCCAACTTTAACTAACCATACGTAAGCTATCACAACGTAAGATGACGCGGCAACTATCTCTCGCCACCCCGGGGTAAAGCAGAGCGTATTACAGCACAGTAGAGCGGAGAAATCCACCGAAAAGCAGCGCATATCACAAAAGTTAAAGCCACTCCATCCTAACCAAACAAACCGTAACATAACAAAACGTAACAGAACTCAAAGTAACGTGCCCCGAACACAATTGCTGGCACGCCCGGAGCGAAGCAGAGCATATTAGAGCACGGTAGAGCACAGAAATCCGCCGAGTAGCAGTGTATAGCACAAAAGTCAAAGCTACACTCTCCTAGCGTGACCAAACTTAACATAACCAAACGTAACGTAGCTCAGACTGCGGCGCCACGACCAGTACTGTTGGCCTCACGAGAGCTAAGCAGAATATAGCAGAGCAACGTAGGGCGCTGAAATCGACATAATAGCAATGTATGGCACAAAGGTCAAAGCTATCCCATTCAAACATAACCAAACCACGATAAGCCAGGCGTAACATACCTCAAACTAACTTGCCGCTGCCAATATTCCTGGCGTCTACAGACGCAAGCATAGCGTGGCAGCGCACAGTACAGCGCAGAAGTCCATAGAATAGCAGCGTGTAGCACAAAGGTTAAAGCTATCCTCTCCGCACCTGACCAGACGTAACGTAGACGAACGTAACCCAATTCAAACTAACGTTTCGAGACCACTATTGCTAGCCTCCACAGAGCCAAGCAGAATTCACTAGAGCGCAGTAGAGCGCAGTAATCCAACGCATTGCTGCGTACAGCGAAAGAGTGGAAGGTACTCTAACCCAACCTGTACAAACCTAACCCTACCGAACGTAGCATAACTCGACATAAGGTGCCGAGGTTAGTATTGCTGTCCTCCATTGCGCCAAGCAGAGCATATTATATCGCAGTAGATCTCAGGAATCCACCGCATGGCAGTGTATAGGCAAAAGACGAAGATATCCCATCCTAACCTAAACAAAGGGTACCGAAACACACGTAGCATAGCTCAACGTAAGCTGCCGCGGCCACTACTCCTGGTATGCCCGGAGAGAAGCAGAGTGTGATAGCGCACAATAGGGCGTGGAAGTCCATGGATTTGCCGTTTGTAGCACAAAAATCACAGCTACCCCATTCTAACCCAAACTAACCTAGCCAAACTAAAACTAATCTAACTCAACCTAACGAGCCGCGACCACTATCAATGGCTTCCCCGTGGCCAGGCATAGCATATAATAAAGCAGTATGGGTCGAGATTCATAGAATCGCAGTGTATAGCAGTAAAATCAAAGCAATCCAGACCTTACCCATGCTAACATAAGATAACCGAACGTAACCTAGCTTAACCTAACATGCCGCGGCCACCATTTCTGTCCTCCCCGGAACCAAACTGAGCACATTAGGGTAGAGTAGAGCGCAGAGGTCCATAGAATCGCAGTGCATAGCGCAAGGGTAGAAGATACCCTCTCCAAAGGTAACCAAACTTAACACAACCGAACAGTGCAACGCAGGAATCTACCGGACAACAGTGTATACCACGTAAGCCAAAGCTATCCAAGCCTAACCCAGAATAACGTAAACCAACAAAACGCAGCCTAATACAACCTAAGGAGCCGATACCACTATTACCGCCCCCCAGAGTCGAGCAGAGTATGATACAGCCACGTAGAGCGTAGAAATCGTCCGAGCAACAGCCTATAGCGCAAATGCCAAATATATACTATCCTAACCTATCCAAACGTAATATAAGCAAACGCAACATAACCTAACCTAACGTGCCGAGACCACTATTGCTTGCCTCCACAGAGCCAAGCTGAATACGCTGGAGCGCAGTAGATCGCAGTAATCCAACGCACTGCAGTGTTTAACACAATAGTCGAAGATATAATAACCTAACTTATCCTAACCTAACCAATCCAGACGTAACATTACTGTAGCTAACGTGCCGCGGCCACTATTGTTGGAATCGCCGGAGACAAGTTGTGCGCAATAGCGCACAATAGGGCGCAGAAGCCCACAGAACTGCAGTGTGTAGCTTTCGAGTCATAGATGTCCCGTCCTAACCCAACGTAACCTAACCAAGCCAAACATAATCTAAGACAGCCAAACATGCCGCAACCAGTATTGCTGGTCTCACCAGAGCCAAGCAGAATATATCAGAGGAGTGTAGGTCACAGAAATACGTCAGATCGCAGTGTACAGCAGAAAAGTCAAAGATATCCATACGTAACACTAGCTAACCTAGCCTAACGGAGCGTATCCCAACTCAAACTAACGTGCCACGACCACTATTGCTCGCATCCCCAGAACCGATCACGGTATAGTAGAGCAATGTAAATCGCAGAATTCCGCCGAACAGCAGTGTATAGCACAAAAGTCAAGGATACCCTATCCTAACCCAAACGAACGTAACCAAACCAAACGTAGCCTGACCTAACCTAACATGCCGAGACCACTATTGCTGCCATCCTCAGAGTCGAGCAGAGTACAGTAGAGTAATGTAGAGTTCAGAAATTCTCCGAATAACGGTGAATAGCGCAAAAGTCGAAGCTACCCTATTCTAACATAACCAATCGTATCGTAAGCTTAGCATATCTCGAACTAATGTGCCGAGAAGTCTAGTACTGGCCACTACACAGTCGAGCAGAGAATTGTAGTGCAATGTAGAGCGTAGAAAACCTCCGAATAGCGGTGTATAGCACAAAAGTCAAAGATATCCTATTCTAACCTAACCAATCGTATCATAAGCGTACGTAACGTAACCCAAACAGACGTGCCACGAAAGTCATTCCTGACGTCACGAGAGCTGAGCAGAGTATAGCAGAGCAATTTAGGACGCTGGAATCGTCCGAATAGCTGTGTATGGGAAAAAGTAAGAGATATCCAGCCCGAATCTGACCTTACCTTGCCAAGTCAAACGTAAACAATCACAACCCAACGTACCTAGCCCATAATTATTGGCCGCCCATCGTCAAGCAGCGCATATTAGAGGTGAGTAGTGCGCAGAGGTCCACAGAATGGCAGTGTATAGCGCGAAAGTCAAAAATACCCTTACAAACGTAACCTAACCGAAAGTAACCTACCACAGCATAATGCGCCGCGGCCACAGTTCCAAGCATTCCCAGATCAAAGCAGGGAAACTTAGAAAGCAGTAGAGCTCAGAAATCCACCAAATAACAGTGCATAGCGCAAAAGTCAGAGCTATCCATTCCTAACCCAACCAAACGTAACATAAACGAACGCCGCCTAACTGAAGCTAACATACCGAGACCACTATTCCTGCCCTCCACAGCGCCAATCAGAGCATATTAGAGAACAGAAGAGAGCAGAAGTCCATACAATGGCAATACGTAGCACAGTAGTCATAAATATCCTTATATAATGCAGCGTAATCTAACCTATCCGAACGTAACCTAACTCAACATAACGTGCCGAGACCACTATTGCTGACCTTGCCAGAGCCAAGCTGAAAATATTAAAGCACAGTAGGGAGCAGATATCTACCTAATAGCAGACTATAGCACTAAAGTCAAAGCCATCCTCTCCTAACATGGCCAACCGTAACATAGCACAGCATAACCTAATTCAACCTAACGTGCCACGACCACAATTGCTGGTATCCACAGAGCGAAGCAGAACACATTACTTGAGAGTATATGCCAGAAATCCATATAATCGCAGTGTTTATCAGAAAAGTCAAAGCTAGCCAAACCTAACCCAGACAAGCAGAGCCTAACTAAAGCTAACGTGCCGAGAAGGCAATTGATGCCCCCTCAGAGCCAAGCAGGGCATACTATAGGACAGTAGAACACATAAATAGACCGGAGAGCAGTGTACAGCACAAAAGTTAAGGCTATCCTAGCCACACTTAGCCAAACCTATCCTAACCGAACGTTTCGTGACACAACATCACGCGCTAGGCCACCCTTGCTGGCCTTCCCACAGCCAATAAGGACAAATTAGTGGAGGATAGAACAAAGAGATCCATAGAATCGCAGTGTACATCAGAAGAATTATAGTTATCCTCTCCAAACCTAACTGTTCGTGACACAACCAAACGAAACCAAACTCAACCTAACGCGCCGCGACCACTACTACTGGCCGCCCCAGGTTCAAGCAGAACGCAATAGTGCAAAGTAGGACGCCGAAATGCATAGAATCGCAGTGCATATCAGTACAGTCAACGCTACCCAAGCCC
>NW_016940234.1:0-893 GCF_001483705.2 Eufriesea mexicana | reverse complement strand
GCTCTCCACTACGCTCTGGTATGCCCTGCTTGGCTCTCGGGAGAGCAGCAATGGCGGTCTCGGTATATAAATTTGAGTTAGGCTATGTTTGGTTATGTTATGTTCCTCTTTGTTAGGTATGGGTAGCTTCGACTCCTCCGATATACACTGCAGTTCTATAGATTTCTGCGCCCTACTCTCCACTAATATATTCTGTTTGGATCTGGGGAGGCCAGCAATTGTGGTCGCCGCGCGTTAGGCTGTCAGGTTGCGTTAGGTTGTGTTAAAATCGGTTCTGCTAGGAGAGGATAGCGTTTTCTTTAGTGCTATAGTCTGACATTAGATGGATTCCTGCGCCCAAAGGTGGTCTCATATTTTTCGCTGGGCACTGGCGAGGCCAGCAATAGTTGTCTCGGCACGTTATGTTATGTCAGGATACGTCCGGTTATGTAGGGTTGGGCTAAGTTTGGATAGGTCAGCTTTAACTTTTGTGCCGTACACTGTCATTTGTTGGGTTTCTGCGCTCTGTTGCGCTCTACTATGTCCTCCTTGGCTATAGAGGGGGGCGGCAGCGACGGCTGCCTCGGCAGGTTAGGTTGAGTTAGGCTGTTTTTGAATATTTTCTGTTGGTTTGGGTTGGGTTCGGGACGCTTTGACTTTTCCGGGATACGCAGCGAATATATGGATTTCTTCGTTTTGTTCTCCACTCATGTTTTTTCTTCGTTTTGTTCTCCACTCATGTTTTCTCCTTGGCTCTTGGAAGGCTAGAAATAGTGGTCGCGGGACGATAGGTTGTGTTAGACTACTTTCGGTTATGCCACGAACGGTTAGGTTAGAAGTGGGTAGCATTATCTTTAGTGCCATGGTCTGATATAAGGTGGGTTTCTGCGCCCTATAGAGCTATAATTTCTTCA
>NW_016940233.1:0-1203 GCF_001483705.2 Eufriesea mexicana | reverse complement strand
AATGATAGACGTACGAATGGAAGGATTTATGGATGTATGGATGTGTGGATGTATGTATGTATGGATAGATGGATGGATGGGTGGATAGATGTATGGATCGCTGGCTGAATGGATGGTTGGTTGTATGGCTGGATCGATGTATGGACGAATTGTTTGGAGGGATGAATGTATGGATTGATGGCCGTATGGATGGATGGATGTGTGTATGGTTTGTGGTATGGTTGGACGAATGTACGGAGGAATGGACGTATGGATGGCTTGAGGTATGGTTGGATTGATGTATGTATGGATAGATGTATGAATGTATGAATGGATGGATGTAGGGATTCATGGGTGTATGGATGGATGTATGTATGTATATGTGTGGATGTATGGATGTATGTATGTACATATGTATGGATGCACGAATGTATGGATGAACGAATGTTTGGATGTGCGGTTTTATGGATGTATGGATGTCTATCTGTATGGATGTATGAATGGATGGATGCATGCGTGGATGCATGTATGGATGTATGGATGTGCGGGTATATGGATGTACGGATGTATATCTGTATGGATGTATGAATGGATGGATGCATGCGTGGATGTATGTATGGACGGCTGCATGCATGGATGTATGTATGGATGCATTTACGGATGTATCTATGGATGTATGTATGGATGAGTGTATGGGAGTATGCATGGATGTATGGATGTACGTATGGATGGATGAGTGCATGGATGGATGAATTTATGGACGTATGGATGTTTGGATGTATGGATGTATGTTTGGATGAGTGTATTGGTGTATGTTTGGATGTATGTATTGGTGTCTGTATGGATGCATGTATGGATGGATGGATGGGTGGATGGATGTATGGATGGATGGATGTATGGATCGATTGATGTATGGATGGTTGGATGTATGGGTGGATGGATGTATGGAAGTATGGGTGTATGGATGTGTGGATGTGTGAATGTATGTATGGATGAATGTAACGGTGTATGTGTGGATGTACGTATTGATGTCTGCATGGATGCACGTATGGATGGATGGATGGGTGGATGGATGTATGGATGGATGGATGTATGGATTGATGGATGGATGTACGGATCGATAGATGTATGGATGGTTGGATGTATGGGTGGTTAGGTGTATGGAAGTATGGGTGAATGGTTGTGTGGATGTATGAATGTATGTATGGATGGATGCATGGATGG
>NW_016940232.1:0-828 GCF_001483705.2 Eufriesea mexicana | reverse complement strand
AAGGCTACCAAAACATAACCCAGACTAACATATCCTAACCAAACGTAGACTAACTCAACCTAATGTGCCGAGATCACTATTACTGGCATCGCCATAGTCGAGCAGAGTATAGTATAGCAATGTAGAGCGCAGATATCGACCGAAAAGCAGCGTATAACGCAAAAGCCAAAGCTATCACCTCCTTACATAGCCAACATTAGTATGACCAAAAGTAACGTAACACAGCCAGGGGAGCCACGAATAGTATCGCTGGCCTCACGAGAGCCAAGCAGAGAGTAGCAGAGCAATGTGGAAAGCTGAAATCTTCCGTATAGTAGTGTATAGCAAAAGGTAGGAGGTACCCTAGCCTAGTCTGACTTAACCTAACCTAGTCAAACGTAACCAATCCCAACCTATCGCGCCTAGACCGCAATTGCTGGCCTCTCCACCGCCAGGCATGGCATATTAGGGGAGAGTAGAGCGCAGAGTTCAGTAGAGCAGAAGTGTATTTCACGAAGATCAAGGATATCCTAACACAACCAAAACAAACCTAACTTAACCGAGCATAACCCAACACAACCTAACACGCCGCGGCCTCTATTTCAAGCATTCCCAGTTCAAAGAAGGGAATATTTGATCACAGTAGAGCGCAGAATTCACTGGATAGCAGTATATAGTACGAAGGACGAGGCTATTCTTTCCTAGCCTTAACAAATGTAACCTAACCAAACGTAATATATCTCAACCTAACGTGCTGCGACCACTGTTGCTGGCCACCCCAGAGCGAGGCAGCATATACTAGAGCACAGTAGAACTGAGAAATCCACCGATCAGCAGTGTACCCCTCGT
>NW_016940231.1:0-560 GCF_001483705.2 Eufriesea mexicana | reverse complement strand
TGAAATCGACCGAATAGCAGGGTACAGCAAAAAAATCAAAGCTATCCTCAGCAAGCCAAGGCAAACGTAGCCTAACCAGACGTAACATAACTCCATCTAACACGCCGCGACCACTATTCCTGGCGCCCCCAAAGACCCCCAAGCAGATAATAGTAGCGCACAGTAGAGCGGAGAAGGCCCTAGAACGGCTGTGCGTAGTACAAAAGTCAAAGCTATATTTATCGAACTTGGCACAACCTATCCAAACCGAACGTAACCTAACCAAGCATAGCCAGCGGAGACCACTATCTCTGGCCTTCCGAGAGCCAAGCTGAACATACTGTAGCAGAGTAGAGCGCAGTAATCCATCACATCGCGGTGTAAAGCACAAAAGTCGAAAATATACTAACCTAACCGGTCCCAACCTTACTATCCATCACATCGCGGTGTAAAGCACAAAAGTCGAAAATATACTAACCTAACCGGTCCTAACCTTACCTAACCAGACTTAGCGCAAGTAAACCTAGCGTGCCGAGAGCACTATTGCTTTCAGACCCTGTCACAGGCAGAAAATATTAGAG
>NW_016940230.1:0-482 GCF_001483705.2 Eufriesea mexicana | reverse complement strand
ATAGTTTACTTTGCTTGGCTCTGGGGGGTAAGCAATATTGGTCTTAGTATAGGGACTGCGATCTACTCTCCTCTAATATGTTCTGCTTCGCGATGGAGATTCCAGAAATGGTGGTCTAGGCACGCCGAATTCGATTAGCTTACGTTTGTTCATGTTACGCATTGGTAGGTTAGTATAGGGTAACTCTGACTTTTGTCCTTTACTCTGCAATGCGGCGGACCTCGGCACTCTACTGTGCTCTAGTATATTCTGGTTGGCACTGCGGAGTTCAAAAATAGTTGTCTTGGAACGTTAGGCGGTGTTAAGTCACGTTTGGTTAAGATATGTTAAGATGCGTTCGGTAAGTATAGCTTCGACTTTCGTGCTATACACATACATTCGGTGGATTCGTGCGCTCTACTTTGCTTTGCAATATTCGGCTTGGCCTTGGGGAGGCGAGCAATTGTGTCCTCGGAAATGTAGGCTGAGCCAGTATACGTTCT
>NW_016940229.1:0-305 GCF_001483705.2 Eufriesea mexicana | reverse complement strand
GTCATTAAAATAAAATTTTCCGGCCATATTCTATAGCATTGCGACGGCTATAGCACGCCAATTGAATCCTTCATCCTTATTTATGCAAGAAGGTTAGCCCACCACGATATTAGTCGAAAATGTCAATAAAATTGATCTTTCCAGCTGGATGATATTGCAATGCAATGACAATAACACGCCAGTAGAATCCACCCTCCTTATTTACGCAATAAAGTGAGCTCACCACGATATCAGTCGAAAAGGTCAACAAAATCGAACTTTCCAGCCAGATTCTATAGCATTGCGACGGCTATAGCACGCCAGTA
>NW_016940228.1:0-871 GCF_001483705.2 Eufriesea mexicana | reverse complement strand
AGAAGATATTCCAACCAAACGTGGCATAACCTAACTGAACCTAACGTAACCAATCCACATCAAGCTTGCCTATCCCGCTATTGCTGGTCACTCCATCGCCAAGCAGGGCATATCAGAGGAGAGTAGAACGCAGAAGTACATATGATGGCAGTGTATTTTGCGAAAGAGGAACATATACCAACCAAACCCAATCTAACCTAACCTAACCAAACTTAAGCTAACCGAACTTAACGCGCCGCGGTCAATATTTCTGGTATGCCCACAGCAAAGCAGGGAACATTAGATTGCAGCGGAACGCAGAAATCCACCGAATAGCAGGGTACAGCGCAAAAGACAAAGATATCCCATCTAACCTTAACCTAACCGAACGTAACAGAGGGAAACATAACTCAAGCAAACGTGCTACGAAGACCATTGCTGGCCTCTCCAGATACAAGCAGATGCTAGTACAGCAATGCAGATCGCAGATATAGACAGGAAAGGGGTATATAGCACAGAAGTCAAAGCCTCCCTAACCAAACATTTCCTAACCTAACACAACCAAGCGTGACCTATCACAAACAAACGTGTCACGACCGCCATTGCTGGCCTCCACAGATTCAAACAGAAGCTAGTAGAGCAACGCAGTGCACAGATATAGGCCGAGCAGCAGTTTACAGCACAAAAGACAAGCCTACCCTAACCAAACGTATCCTAACCAAGCAGAACCTACCGTAACCTATATCAACCCAGCGTGCCGAGACCACGCTTGCCGGCCTCCACGGAGCGAAGCAGAGCATACTAGAAGAGAGTAGAGCGCAGTAGTCCGCGGAACTGCTGTGTGTAGCACAAAAGTCAAAGATATCCTAACCTAACCTCTCATAACCTAGCC
>NW_016940227.1:0-661 GCF_001483705.2 Eufriesea mexicana | reverse complement strand
ACCTAACATGCCCAGACCACCATTAGAGACCCCTCCAGGGAAGATCAGCGTATAGTAAAGCAACGCAGGACGCAGAAATTCACCGATTATCATCCTGCAGCACAAAAGTGGATTCCATCCTATAATACGTCCAAAGGTGATACAGACAGACGTAACCTAACTTAACATAACGTGCCTAGACCGCTATTGCTGGCCTCCCCAGCGACAAGCAGAATATACTGGAGCACATCACATCGCAGGCAGCCACCATGTAGCAGTGCACAGCATAGAAGTCTAAGAAATCCTGACCCAGCCTGACTAAACCAAACCAAACCGAACGTAAGCTAACTAAACCAAACGAGCCGAGCACACTTTTGCTGGACTCCCCATCGCCAAGCGGAGCATATTAGAGGAGTTCAGATCGCAGAAGTCCACAGAATGGCAAGGAACATCAGAAAAGTCAAAGAGCCTAACACAGGCTACCCTAACCTAACCAAACGTAACTTTCGTAACCTAACTTGACGAGACCACTATTGCTGGCCTCCGCGGATCCCAGCGGAATATACTAGAGAACAGTATTGCGCAGAAGTCCACCGCATTGCTGTTTATAACATAAAAGTCAAAGGTATCCTGACCAAACCTAACCTGCCCTAACCTAAGCGAACGTAACGTAACTCGACAT
>NW_016940226.1:0-2082 GCF_001483705.2 Eufriesea mexicana | reverse complement strand
AGTTAAGGTTTGGACGGGATAGCTTTCACTTTCTTGCTATACACTTATTTTCGGTGTATTTCTATGATCTACTGTGCTCTGATATGCTATGCCTTGATCTGAGAATGCTAGAAATGGTGGCGAATGCACGTTAAATTGCTTTGCTACCTTTGCTTGTGTTACGTTTGGCCAGATTAGGATATGGCAGCATTGACGTTTTGCTTGTGTTACGTTTGGCCAGATTAGGATATGGCAGCATTGACGTTCGCGCTATAAGCTGTTATTTGGTAGATACCAGCTCCCTAATATGCTCTACTGTGTTCTGCTTGCCCTGGGCAAGCCAGCAGTAGTGGTCTCGGCACGACAGTTTGAGATACGTTACGTTTGGCTATGTTACGTTTGTCTATGTTATGACAGCATAGGTCTGACTTTTGTGCTACACAGTGCTATTTGGCGGATATCTGTGCCCTGCTGTGCACTATCATGTTCAGCTTTTCTATGGGGAGGGCAGCAATAGTGGTCTCGGCTCGTTAGGTTCTGCTATGTTACGTTCGGTTTCGTCACGTTTGGTTTGCTAAGGATAGGATAGCTTTGGATTTTGTACTGTACGCAGGTGCTCGATGGATTTCTGCGCTTTACATTGCTATAATACCCTCTGGCTTGCTCTGGGGACGCCAGGAATAATTGTCGTGTTACGCTTGGTTGTGTTATGTTACGTTTGGTTACTTTAGCGTTGGCCAAATTTGGTTAGCATAGCCATGGCTTTTGTGGTATACGCAGACGTTCCGTGTATTTCTGCCCCCTACTGAGCTTTAGTACGTACTGCTTCGCTCTGGGGAGGACAGAGGTGGTGGTCTCGGCACGCCAGATACAGCTATGTTACCTTTGGTTGTGTCACGTGTAGATTAGGATAGGGAATGTCTGACTTTTGAGCTATGCACTGCAATCCGGTGATTTCTGTGCTCCACGTTGCTCTACTAAGCGCCGCTCGGCTCTAGGGTGGCCAGCAACTCTGGTCGTGGCACGCTTGGTTGAGGCAGGTTACGTTCGGTTATATTAGGTAAGGCCAAGTTGGGTTAGGACAGCTTTGACCTTCGTGCTATCAGCTGTTATTCGGTGAAGTTCCTGTCATCTTCAATGCTCTACTATACTCTGCTCGTCCCCGAGGAGACCAGAAATAGCGGTCGTTGCACGACAGTTTGCGATATGTTACGTTCGGCTATGTTAATATTTCCTTGGGTAGGGCAGGATAGCTTTGACTTTTCTGCTCCACACAGCTATACGGTTGATTTCTCCAATCTACTGTGCTCTAGTACGATCTGCTTGACTTTGTGGAGGCCAGTAATAGTGGTTTCGGCAAGATAGGTGGAGGTATGTTACCTTTGGTTCTGCTAAGTTGCGTTGGTTTAAGCTATGATTGCAGTGCCTTTTGTGCTGCACATTTCTATTCCATGGTTTTCTGCGCTCTACGGTGCTCCTTCGTATTCTGCATGCCTCTGGGGCGCCAGCAATAGAGGCCGCTGCACGTTACGTGAGCCATGTTACGTTCGGTTAGATTAGGTTGGGATAATGGTTTGGTTAGGGTAGCATGACTTTTGTGCTATACGCTACTTTTCGGTGGATTTCTGCGCTCCACATTGCTCTAGTATATTCTGCTTGGCACTGTGAAGTCCAGCAACAGAGGTCTCGGCACGTTAGTCTGAGTTAGGTTACGTTTGGTTAGTCAAAGTTGCGTTGGGTTAGGTAAGGCCTCCTGTGTCCTTTTTGATGTACCCTACTTTCTAATGATTCCTGCGCTCTGCTCTCTCCTAATATGTTTTGCTTTACTCCAGGGAGGCCGGAAGCTATGGTCACGACAGGTTAGGTTGTGCCAGATACCGTCGGTTAAGTTATGGTAGTGTAGGTTAGGTTAGTATAGCTTTGACATCTGTCCTCCGCACTGCAATCATATTGATTTCTGTGCTCTAATCTGCTCTTTCATATTCTGCCTGTCCCTGGGGACGCCAGCAATAGGTGTCGCAGCACATTATGGTGAGATACTTTACGTTCGATTTGGTTATGTCAGGAAAGGTTTCGTTGGTATAGCTTTAGCTTTTGCGCTAT
>NW_016940225.1:0-864 GCF_001483705.2 Eufriesea mexicana | reverse complement strand
ATAGCCATTGCAGTGCTATTGAATCTGAGAGGAAAATTCAATTTTATTGACATTTTCGACTAACATCGTGGTGATCTAATTTTGTTGCATAAATAATGTGGAAAGTTTGTCTATGGGACGCTATAGCCATTTCAGTACTACAGAATCTGACAGGAAAATTCAATTTTGTTGACATTTTCGAGTAATATCGTGGTGAGCTAGTTTTGTTGAATAAATAAGGTGGAAAGATTCTATTGGCATGCTATAGCCATTGCAATCCTATAGAATCTGCCTGGAAAATTCAGTTTTATAGACATATTCGACTAATATCATGGTGAGCTGATTTTGTTTCATATATCAGGAGGAAAGATTCTATTGGCATGCTATATCCATTGCAATGCTATACAGTTTGAATGGAGAATTCTATTTTATTGACATTTTCGACTGCTATAGTGGTCAGCTGGTTTCGTTGGATAAATAAGGAGGAAAGAATTTACTGGCATGCTATAGCCATTGCAATGCTGTTGAATCTGACTGGAAAATTCAATTTTATTGACATACTCGACTAATATCGTGGTGAGGTAATTTTGTTCCATAAATAAGCTATGACTCTTCGGGACGCTATAGCCATTTCAGTACTATAGAATCTGACAAGAAAATTCAATTTTGTTGACATTTTCGACTAATATCGGGGTGAGCTAATTTTGTTGCATAAATAAGGAGGAAAGATTCTTTTGGCATGCTATTGCCATTCCAATGCTGTAGAATCTGACGAGAAAACTCAATTTTA
Organism: Eufriesea mexicana; assembly: GCF_001483705.2. Lineage (NCBI taxonomy): Eukaryota > Metazoa > Arthropoda > Insecta > Hymenoptera > Apidae > Eufriesea > Eufriesea mexicana. Next base: position 95 of record NW_016940225.1, on the reverse strand, counting down.
TTGACATTCTCGACTGATATCGTGGTGAGGTTATTTTGTTGCATAAATTAGGAGGAAAGATTCTATGGGCACGCTATAGCTATTTCAGTACTATA
>NW_016940224.1:0-581 GCF_001483705.2 Eufriesea mexicana | reverse complement strand
TAGTGCCTTTCCTCCTTATTTATGCAACAAGAATAGCTCACCATGATATTGAAAATGTCTATAGAATTGGGTTTTCCACACTGATTCTGTAGCATTGCAATGGCTATAGCATGCCAATAGACCATTTCCTCCTTATTTATGCAACAAAATCAGCTCACAACGATATTAGTCTAAAATGTTAATAATATTGAATTTCCAGTCAGATTCTATTACACTGCAATGGCTATAGCATACCAATAGAATATTTCCTCCTTATTTATGCAACAAAATCAGCTCACAACGATATTAGTCTAAAATGTTAATAATATTGAATTTCCAGTCAGATTCTATTACACTGCAATGGCTATAGCATACCAATAGAATATTTCCTCCTTATTTATGCAACAAAATCAGCTCACAACGATATTAGTCTAAAATGTTAATAATATTGAATTTCCAGTCAGATTCTATTACACTGCAATGGCTATAGCATACCAATAGAATATTTCCTCCTTATTTATGCAGCAAAACTAGCTCATCACGATAATAGATGTAAATGTCAATCAAATTGTATTTTCCAGTCAGGTTCTATAGCATTGCAA
>NW_016940223.1:0-521 GCF_001483705.2 Eufriesea mexicana | reverse complement strand
CATTTTCGACTAATATCGTGGTGAGCTACCTGCCTTGCATAAATAAGGTGGAAGGATACCATTTTCGTGCTATTGCCATTGCATTGCTATAGGATCTCACTGGAAAATTCAGTTTTACTGGCATTTTCGACTTATATCGTGGTGAGGTATCTCCCTCGTGTACATAAGGAGAGAGAATTCTGTTGGCCTACTATAGCCATTGCAATGCTGTAGAATCTGGTTGGAAAATTCAATTTTATTTACATTTTCGACTAATACATTTTCGACTAATATCGTGGTGAGCAAATTTTCGTGCGCAAATAAGGAGGAGATATTCTATTGGCGTGCAATGGTCAATGCAATGCTATAGAATCCGTATGGAAAATTCAATTTTATTGACATTTTCGACTAATATAGTTGTGAACTAGCTTTCTTGAATAAATGAGGAGGAAAGATTCCATTGGTGTGCTGTAGCCATAGCAATGCTATAGAAGCTGCCTTGATAATCCAATTTTATTGACATTTTCGACATATATCGTGGT
>NW_016940222.1:0-542 GCF_001483705.2 Eufriesea mexicana | reverse complement strand
TTTATTGACATTTTCGTCTAATATCTTGGTGAGATAACTTTCCTGCATGAACATGGAAGAAAGTTTCCAGTGGCGAGCTATAGCCACTGCGATGCCAAAGAATCTGCTTGGAAAAATCAATTTTATTGACATTTTCTACTTATAACGTGTTGAGTAATCTTTCTCGTATATATAAGGAGGATTGATTCTAATGGCGTGCTATAGGCATTGAAATGCAATAGAATCTTGCTGGAAAATTCAATTTCATTGACATTTTCGACTAACATCGTGCTGAGTCAACTTCCTTGCATAAGTAGGGAGGAAGGATACTTTTGGCGTACTATAGCCATTGCAATGATATAGAATGTGCCTGGCAGATTCAATTTTATTTACATTTTAGACTAATATCGTGGTTAGCTATCTTTCTTGCGTAAATAAGACGGAAAGATTCTATTGGCGTGATATTGCCATTGCAATGCAGTAGAATCTGGTTGGAAAGATCAATTTTATTGACATTCTCGGCTAATATCGTGGTGAGTTAACTTTCTCGCATAAATACGAAG
>NW_016940221.1:0-1169 GCF_001483705.2 Eufriesea mexicana | reverse complement strand
GTGTGGATGTATTAATGTACGGATGGGTGGATGTACGGATGGATAGAAGTATGGATTGATGGGTGTATGGATGGGTACTTGTATGCATGGATGGATGTATGGTTCGATAGATGTATGGATCGGTGGATGTATGGATGGATGGATGTATGTAAAGGTGGATGTATGGATGGATGTATGAATGGATCAATGGTTGGATGGATGGATGGATGTATGAATGGATTGAGGTATGGATGAACGGATGTACGGATGTATGGATGCACGGATGTGTGAATGAATGAATGGATGTATTTATCGATGGATGGATTTATCGAATGATGGACGTACGAATGGATGCATTTATGGATGTATGGATGTGGGGATGTATTGATGAATGTATGTATGTATGAGTGTATGCATGTATGGATGTACGAATGTATGGATCTACGATTGTATGGATTTACGGATGTATGGATGTATGGATGTATGGATTTACGGATGTATGGATGTATGGATGTATATCTGTATGTATGTATGGATGGTTGGATGTACCAGTAGATGGATGTATGGTTGGATGTATGTATGGATGTATGTATGGATGTATGTATGTATGTATGTATGGTTGTATGGATGTATGGATGGATGGATTTATGGATGTGTGGATGTTTTAATGTACGGATGGGTGGATGTATGGATGGATAGATGTATGGATTGATGGATGTATGGACGGGTACTTGTATGGATGGATGGATGTATGGTTCGATAGATGCATGGATCGGTGGATGTATGGATGGATGGATGTATGAAAAGGTGGATGTACGAATGGATGTATGAATGGATCAATGTTTGGATGGATGGATGGATGTATGGATGGATTGAGGTATGGATGAACGGATGTACGGATGTATGGATGCACGTATGTGTGAATGTATGAATGGATGTGTGTATCGATGGATGGATTTATCGAATGATGGACGTACGAATGGATGCATTTATGTATGTATGGATGTGGGGCTGTATTGATGAATGTATGTATGGATGCATTTACGGATGTATCTATGGATGTATGTATGGCTGAGTGTGTGGGTGTATACATGGATGTATGGATGTATGTATGGACGAATGTATGTATGTACGTATGAATGGATGAGTGCATGGATGGATGGATTTATGGATGTATGGATATGAGGATT
>NW_016940220.1:0-608 GCF_001483705.2 Eufriesea mexicana | reverse complement strand
AAACGTAAGATATGCAAACGTAACCTAACTCAACCAAACACGTCGAGACAACCATTGCTGGACGTCACAGAGGCAAGCAGAGTGTACCGGAGAACAATAGTGCGCAGGTATCCACTGCATTGCAGTGTATGACAAGCTCAACATATCGTGCCGAAACCACCACTGTTGGCCTCACCAGAGCCAAGCGGAACACACTAGGGCACGCTAGAGCTCTGAAAACCTCCGAATAGCAGTGCATAGCACAGAAGACATAGCTACGTTCCCTAATGTATACACCCTTAGAATCACCAAACGTAACACAATTAAACATAAAGTACCGTGGCCACTATTGCTGCCTTCCCCAGAGTCGAGAAGAACGTGTTAGAGGGCAGTATAGCGCAGAAATCATAGAATCGATGTGAACAGCACAAAAGTCATTGCCAATCGAACCTAACCCAAGTTAACATAACTTAATCAAATGTAGACTAACTGAACAAAACGTGCCGCGAACATAATTGCTGGACTCCCCCGGGCCAAGCAGAATATAATGCAGCACTGCCGAGCGCCGAAATCCCCCGAAAAACAGTGTATAGCACAATAGTCAAAGCTATCCTTACCGATATTAACCT
>NW_016940219.1:317-537 GCF_001483705.2 Eufriesea mexicana | reverse complement strand
GGCAGGTACAGCCATCTACTTGCCAGAGATTAGGCCTATTCGAAATCTAAAACCTGTTATAGCATGGTGAATAGATCGTTTAACGCCTTCAATCGAATGGCAAGTACAGCCACCTACTTGCCAGAGAATAGGTCTATTCAAAATCTATAATCTGTTATAGCTTGGTTAATAGGCCGCCTAACGTCTGCAACCAATGGCAAGTACAGCCATCTTCTTGCCA
>NW_016940219.1:0-260 GCF_001483705.2 Eufriesea mexicana | reverse complement strand
ATGGCAAGTACAGCCATCTACTTACCAGAGAAGGGGTCTATTCAAAATCTATAGCCTGTTATAGCTTGGTGAATAGATCGCCCAACGCCTTCAATCCAATGGCAAGTACAGCCATCTACATGCCAGAGAATAAGTCTATTGAAAATCTATAAGCTGTCACAGCTTGGCGATTAGATCGCCTAACGCCTACAATCCATTGGCATGTACAGCCATCTACTTGCCAGAGAATAGGTCTATTCAAAATCTGTAACCTGTTATTG
>NW_016940218.1:0-242 GCF_001483705.2 Eufriesea mexicana | reverse complement strand
TGTCCTGAACTGAACTGACCTGACGTGACCTGACCTGTCCTGACCTGACCTGACCCGACCTGACTTGACCTGACATGAACTAACTGACCTGACCAGACCTTACACGACCTGACCTGACCTGAGAAGGCCAGACCTGACCAGACCTGCCCTGACCTGGCATGAACTAACTGTCCTGACCAGACCTGACTTGACCTGACCTTACCTGGCTTGACATGGCCTGGCCTGATGTGACCTGTCCTATC
>NW_016940217.1:0-1407 GCF_001483705.2 Eufriesea mexicana | reverse complement strand
CTGTTAGGGCAGGTTAGGCTATGTCTGATTTGGATAGCTATGACTTTCGCGCTAGACATAGTTTTTCGGTGCATCCCTGCCCTCTACTCTGCTCGGCTATAGTATGCTGGGCCCCGTGGAGCCAAGCAACCATGGTCGCGGCAAGTTATGTTATGTTCGGCCACATTATGTTAGGTTACGTTTGTTTGCGTTAGGTCTAAATATCTTTGCGGTTTCTGCTGCACACCACGTTTCCATGGATTTCTGCGTTCTACTCTCCCCCAGTACTCTCTGCATGACTCTGTGGAGGCCGGCAATGTAGGTCGCGGGTGGTTAGGTTGACTCAGTTTACGTTTGGTTAGTTCAGGTTACGTTGGGTAAGGTTGGTATAGCTTTGAATTTTGTGCTACACAATGTTTTTCAATAGACCACATCGCTCTACTGTGCGATATCAGTCTCGGCATGTGCCCGGGGACGCCAGGAACAGTGGTCGTGGCAATTAGTGTAGAGCAACATTACGTTTGATTTGACTAAGTTTGGTCACGTTTGGTTGATATGTCTTTGGCTTTTGTGCTACGAACTGCTATTCTATGGACTTCTGTTTGGTTGATATGTCTTCGGCTTTTGTGCTACGAACTGCTATTCTATGGACTTCTGTGCACTGCCGTGCGCTATTACACTCTGCTTGTTCCCTTGAACGCCAGGAATAGTGGTCGCGGCACGTTAGGTTGCGTTCTGTTACGTTTGTTCGGGTTAGGTATCTTTGAGTTAGTTTGGGACAACTTTGTGTTTTGTGTTCAACACAACTGTCATGTCGACACCTGGACTCTACTGTGCTCTACCGTATTCTGCCGGTCTCTAGTTACGCTATCAATAGTGGTCGCGTCACGTTATGTTGTGTCAGGCTACGTTTGGTTACGTTACGATTGGTCATTTTAGGGGTACTAGCTTTGGCCTTTGTGCTGTACACTGCTGTTCGGCGTATTTCCGCGCCGTACTTTTCTCTAATATGCTCTGCTCGCTCCTGAGGAGGGCAGCAATGGTGGTCTTGATGCGATTGATTTATTTATGATACGTTTATTTAGGCTACGTAGGCTTGGGTGAGGCTACAATAGCTTCGACTTTCGCGGTATACACGGCTATTCGGTGGATTTCTGCGTTCTTCTGTTATTTACTTCGCTCTGCCTGTCACTGGGGTGGCCAGCAATAGCGGTCTCTGCTCGTTAAGTTGAATTATGTTGGGTTTGGGTGTGTTACAATTGGTTAAGCTAGGAGAGGATAGCTCCGACTTTTGCGCTATACGCTGTTTTCCGCGGATTTCTGCGCTATACAGTGATCTGGTATGTTCAGCTTGTCTCTGGGGAGGACAGCAATAGCGGCATTGGCATGCTATGCTTTGTTATGCTACGTTTGGTTTGGTTAGGTTAT
>NW_016940216.1:0-245 GCF_001483705.2 Eufriesea mexicana | reverse complement strand
ATGGTGGTCTGGGCACATTAGGCTGAGTTATACCACGTTTGGCTGCGCTACGTTGGTACGGGTCAGATTTGGTCACATTCTTCTTTCGTGGTACACACTGCGATACGGTGGATTCCTGCGCACAGCTGTGATCTACAATAATCTGCTCGTCCCTGTGGTTGCCAGCAACATTGATTGTGGCTCGATACGTTGAGGTATGTTACGTTTGGTTATGTTGCGTTTGGATGAGTTAGGAGAGCTACCTT
>NW_016940215.1:0-314 GCF_001483705.2 Eufriesea mexicana | reverse complement strand
ATAGCACTGCAATGCCTATAGCGTGCCAATGGAATCTTTCCTCCTTATTTATGCAAGGATGTCAGCTCAACAAGTTATTAGTCGAAAATGTCCATAAAATTGTACATTCCAGTCAGAATCTATAGCATTGCAATTGCTATAGCACGGCAATAGATTCTTACCTCCTTATTTATGCAAGAAAGTTAGCTCACCACTATATAAGTCGAAAATGTCACTGAAATTGAGGTTTCGTGGCAGATTCTGTTGCATTTCAGTGACTACTGCAGGCAAATAGAATCCCACCTCCTTATTTATGCAAGAAAGTAAGCTCACCA
>NW_016940214.1:0-227 GCF_001483705.2 Eufriesea mexicana | reverse complement strand
GATGGCTGCACTTGCCATTGGATTGAAGACGTTAAGCGACCTATTCACCATGCTATGACAGGTTATAGGTTTCGAATAGACATATTCTCAGGCAAGTAGATGGCTATACTTGCCATTGGATTGAAGGCGTTAGGCGATCTAATCGCCAAGCTGTGACAGCTCATAGATTTTGAATAGACTTATTCTCTGGAAAGTAGATGGCTGTACTTGCCATTGGATTGAAGGCG
>NW_016940213.1:0-7723 GCF_001483705.2 Eufriesea mexicana | reverse complement strand
TAGACGAATCAGTACTGAGTACGGCTGTCAGCATAGAAGTTTATCCGTTGAACATATTTGTTCGCTCATAATGTATTTTTAGCAACAATTCTAGATAGAGCAATGCATAGTACGGTTACAGCTAGTGGTATCTACAATTGTCACTGCGCATCGCAGTAGATCTATCTACAGAGCACTCTTGCCGTTGATTAAGAGTTCGGTAATGGTTTAAAGAAGGGAAGTCTAGGATAGTCAATGTGCAGTACGGTTATGGGTATAAGTAGTTACAATTGGCATTACGGTTCTTAGTTCATGCATCAGCACAGCACTGCAGCAGTACGATTTATGTGCTCAATGATGACTTAACTTCGATAGCAATTCTGGAATATTAAAAGACGGATCCGTTGCTGCTCGAGGCATTGACGATTGACATACGAGTACAGAATACAGACATGGAAACGTTACTACAGCCGTTGTATTCATCACTTCAACGGTGATTTAAATTCCACTGTAGTTCTAGCATAATCACTGTATTCATCAGTTGCGACTAGAGAAATTAACTATTCCCAGTTCGGTAGTCGATGCATTCAACATTGCGATAGAGAATGCATTGGATTCATCGGTTCAGTGTAGATATATATTCGATTGCAATTCTAGAACGGTGAAGGTCTGAGTCAATATCGCTAGAGACATAAGCAATTGACGGAAGAGTACTGGGTACGGCCATCACAACATTGCTGCAGCCGTTACATTAATCTATTCAATGATGTTTCAAATTCCAAAGTAGTTCTAGAATAATCAACTTATGCATCAGCTGAGACTAGATATATTAACATCTCACAGTTCTGTAGACGGTAAGTTCACCAATGGAGCACAGCAGCCATTGGATTGATATGTGCAGTGATGACTTAAATCCTATTGCAATTCTATGAGGACAAACGACTGATCAATTGTCGCTCGAGATATTAGCAATTGTAGAAACAGCTCCGAGTACAGCCATCACCACAGTACGTTAGAGGTTTTAACAAATTAATTTCCTATAATATTAATTTAACAGCAATTCTAAAATGTTGAGCTTATTGTACCGTTATGGCTGGAGATATTTACAATAGACAGTGCAGTACTTAGTACATCCGTCAACAGAACACTGTAAGTGTTGAATTGACCCCTTCAGTAGTGATGTGGGTGTTGTGGCAATTCTATGAAGGCAAAGGACTGATCCGTTATAGCTCGAGATATTAACAGTGGAGGAAACAGTACAGAGTACAGCAATCACTGCAGTACATAAGCCGTTGGAAAAAATTCACCTCTGATAACTCAAATTTCGCCGCAAACGTAGAATAATCACTATATAGAACGTTTATGGCTACAGATATCTACAATCGTCTGTGCGGTACTTTGTGCATCCGTCAACAGTGCACTGTATCCGTTGGATTAACCTGTTCAATGATTACTTCAATTCCGTAGCAAATCTAGAATGGCGAAGGAGAGATCCGTTATAGCTCGGAACGGTAACAATTGAGGAAACAGTACTGAGTACAACCATCATCACAGCACGTTGGCATTTGAAATAATTTCTTCACTGACAATTTAAATTTAGCAGCAATTCTAGAATATTCAGTACATGGTACAATTATGGCTATAGATATTTACAGATGACAGCGGGGTACGTAGTACGTACATCCATAGTGCACTGCAGTCGTTGGATTAACCTCTTCAAAGATATTTGGTTTCGCTAGCCATCCTAGGCTGACAGAATACTGATCCCCTGCAGCTGGACACATTAACAAGTGGCGAAAAAGTACTGAGCGCAGCCATCTTCAGAGTACTTGAGCCGTTGGAATAATATCGTCACTGATAAGTTAAACTAAGCAGCAATTCTAGAATAATCAATATATAGCACGGCTATGGCTAGAGGCATTTACAACTGGCAGTGCGATACTCAGTGCATCAATAAGCTTCGCAGTGTAGCCGCTGGATTAACATATTCAATGTTGATTTGTATTCTGCAGCAGCTCCAGAATAAGAAAAGACGGATCCGTACAGCTCCAGATAATAACAATTTTCACATTACTATTCGTGTTGGACTAATTTGTTCAGTGATGCTTTATCTTCCACAGTATTTCTAGAATAATCAACGAATGCATCAGTTATAGATAAAGGAATTCAAATTCCCAGTACGAAAGTTGGTGCGTCCACCAGGAGAGCACTGTAGCTGTTGACCCATGCGGTTAAGCGATGTTTTGAATTACACAGTAGCTCTAGAATAATCAATGTACACATCAGTTATGTACAGAGGTGCTTACAATTGCGATACGGTAGTTGGTACATACTCCAACAGAGCACTGTAGACGTTGGATCAATCGGTTCAGTGACAATGCAGATTCGAAAGCAAATCTAGTGCAATTAATGCATTGTACGGTTGTGGTTAGAGATATTTACAATTGAGAGTACCGCCCTTAGTAGATTTATCAACGAGGACTGCAGCGGTTAGATTGATCTGTTCAATCATGATTTATATCCTATAGCAATGCAGGAATGACAAAAGACAGATCATTCACCTATCGAGAAATTAACAATTGACAACATTGCAATAAGTACTGCCGTAATCACATTACTGCAGCCGTTGGACTAATCTGTTCACTGAATATTTAAATTCCACTTTATTTCTTGAGTAATCTATGTTTACATCAGTTGTGTCATATGATATTTACGAATCCCAGTATAGTAGTCTGTACATCCACCGATAAATTACTGTATTCCTTCTATTAATGTGTCCAGTGATGTATAAATTGCGAAGCATGTTTAGGATAGTGGATGCATAGCATGGTTATGGCTAGGGATATTTACAATTGACAGTACGGTTCTTAATACGTCTATCGACGAATAACAGTAACCGTTATGTTGATCTCCTAAGTGATAACATGGATCCTGTAGCAACTATAGAATGGAAAAAGACACATCCGATATAGCTCGAGATATTAACAACTGACGATTTAGTACTATGTACAGCTATCATCACAGGACTTTAGCGGATGGATTACCTTGTTAACTGATGATACATGTTTCACAGTTGTTCTAGAATAATCAACGCATTCATCTGTTATTGATAAAGAAATATACAGCTCCCAGGACGGTGGTTGGAGCTTCCACCAATAGAACACCCTAGCCGTTGGATTAGGCTGTTCAATCAAGATCTGAACTTAATTGCGACTCCAGAGTGACAAATAACTGACCCATTACCGCTCGAGGCGCTAACAATTGACGAACCAGGACTGACTACAGCCGTCATCACAGTACTTTATCCGTTGGACTTATTTGTTCACTTATGACTTGTGTTTAACTGCAATTCTAGAATAATCAATGTATGGTACGGTTATGGCTCCCGATATCTACAATTGTGTGTACAGTACTTTGTACCTCATCCAACGAAGCATTGTAGCAGTCGAGTTAACCTGTGCAATGATGATGTCGATCATATAGCAATCCTAGTATGACAAAAGACAAATTCCTTATAATTTAAGATACCATCAATTGACATATCTTGACTGAGTACAGCCGTAATCACAGTACTGCAGCCGCTCGAATAATCTGTTCGCTGATGATTTAAGCTTCTCAGTAACTCTAGAGCAGTCACGGTATCCACCAGTTATCGGTAGATGTATTTACAATTCTCAGAACGGCAATTGGTACGTTCACCAATAGAGCACTGCAGCTGCTGGAATAAATTGCTATATGAAGAAATAAGTTCCAAAGCATATGTATGGTAGTCACTGTAGAGGACTGCTATGGTTAGAGATATTTCCAGTCGACATTACGGTTCCTAGTATATCCATCTACAGGGCACAGCAGTCGTTGGATTAACCTGTTCAGTGATGATTTATATTCCATAGCAATTCTGAAGTGACTTGAGACATGTCCGCTGCCGCTAGATTTATCAACAATTGACGAAACAGTACCGAGTACAGGCATCATCAGATTACTGTAGCCGTTGTATCAATTTGTGCATTGGTGATGTTAATTCCAAAGCAAGTCTAGAGTAATGAGTGTATAGTACGTTTAGGGCAGGGGATATTTACGATTCCCTTGCGGTAGTAGGTACGTCCATTAAACAATGCCCTGAAGCCGTTGCATTATCAACTTTAATGACAATTATGTCCTATAGCAATTCTAGTTTGACAAACGACGGACCCGTTATTGCTGGAGACATTATCAACAAGAGTACAGCGATCATCACAGTACTGCAGCCGTTTTATTAATCTGTACACTGATGATCTAAATTCCTCAGTAGTTCTAGAATGATCAATGTACAAATTAGTTTTGGTTAGAGGTAATTACAATTTCCTGTTCGGTAGTTGCTTCATCAAGCATTGGAGTACTGCAGCCTTTGGATAGATCAGTTCAGTGAAGATTTGCATTCAATTACAATTCCAGGACGACAGAGGGCTGACACACTGTCGCATAAGGCTTTATCAGATGAATTACCTTGCTCGTTGTTGACGTGAATTGCAAAGGAATTCAATAATAATCAATGCATACTGCGGTTTAGTCTAGAGATATTTACAGCTGACGGTACAGTACTATGTGCATGTCCCAAAAGAGCGTTGTAGCCGATTGTTTAATATTGTCAATTATGACACATATCCTGTAGCTGTTCTAGAATAACAACATATATATACATTATCTCTCCAGGCATTCACATTTGACATAGAAGGACTGCGTAAAGCTATCATAACATGTCAGCAGCCGCTGGATTAATTTCTTCACCCTTGAATTAAATTCTCCTGCAAATCCAGAGTGATTAATGTATAGAACGGTTATGGCTAGAGAAATTTACAAACGACACTACGTTACACAGTACATACACATGCAGAGCAATATAGGCTCTCCATTAATCTTTCCACTGATGATTTGTAACCTTCAGCAATTCTAGAAAGAAAAAAGGCAGTTAAATTGTCCCTCGAGATGTTGAAAATCGACAAAGCAGGGCTGAGTACAGCCACCATCACAATAACGTGGGCGTTGTGTTAATTTTTCCTCTGATGATATAAATACCGAATGCAATTCTGGAACTAACATGTTTCGGTCATTGCTAGAGATATTTACAATTGACGTTACGGTACACAGTACAACAAACAACAGAGCTCTGCTTCCGTTGTCTCAATCTGCTCATTCAGGGTATGGATACTATAGCAAATCAATGAAGACAAGATATAGATCCATTATCTCTCCCGACATTAGAAATTGGCATAGCAGGAACGAGAACAGAAATCATCACAGTAAAGTAGGCTTTGAATTAGTCTGTTCAGTGATGATACATGTTCAATTGCTGGTCCGGAATGACCGAGAACTGACCCAACATGGCTCTAGATATTAACAATTGACGAAATATTTCTGCTGTAGAGAATACATGACAGTACACTAGCCTTTGGATTAATCTGTTCGCTGGTGATGGAAGTTTCAAAGCAAGTCTGTTGTAATCAATGCATAGTATGGTTAAGGATCGAGAAATTCACAACTCCAAGTACGGTAGTTGGTACAACTGCCACTAAAGGACTGTTGTCCATGAATTAGCCTTTTGAGTGGTAACGAAATTATATTGCAATAGATAGATCCGTCATATCTCGACATATTAAGAATTGACGTAAGGGTACTCAGTATAATTGCAATCATGATACCGCAGCTGCTGGATTAATCTGTTCACTGATGATATAAATTCCACAGTAAATCTGGACTAAGCAATGAATACATCAGTTACGACTAGTGGTATTTAGAATTCCCAGAACGGTAGTTCTAATCCGTTCACTGATGACATATAAAACAGAGAATGTCTAGAGTCGTCAATGTACAGTACGGTTACGTCTAGAGATGCTTAGGAATCTCAGTACGGTAGTTGGTACTTTCACCAATACAGCACTGTAGCCGTTGGAATTGCCTGCTCATGGATGACTTAAATACCAAAGCTAGTCTAGGGTAGCCAATGCATTGTACTGTTATGTCTGGAGTTATTGACAATTAAAGGTGCGGTTCCCAGTACGTCAACCAACAGGGCACTGAAGCCACTTGATTAATGTGTTCATTGATGTTTTATATTAAATTGCAATTCTAGAATCACAAAGGACTGGCCCATTATCGCTCGAGACATTAACAATAGGTGAAAGGATACTGAGTACAGCCATCATCACTCTACTGTAGCCGTTAGATAAATTTCTTCACTAGTGATGTATATTCCAAAGCAAGTCTTTAGTAATCAGTGAGTAGTAAGGTTATGGCTGGAGGTATTTACAATTCGCCGTACGGTAGTCGGTACATCAACAAATAGAGCAGGTTAGCGGTTGGAATAACCTCTTCCGTGATGATTTAGACCATATAGCCGATCTAGAATGACAAAAGGCGGATCCGCTAGAGCTCGAGATAATAGCCAGTGACATAACAGTACTGAGAGCAGCTATCATCACTGTATCGCAACCTTAGATTAATCAGTTCACTGACGACGTACATTCTGCAGCAGACCTAGAATAATCAATCATGTACATCAGATTTGGCTGCACGTATTTAAAATAGACATTACGGTAGATGGTGCGTCCACCAATTGAGCCCTGTAGCCGCTGAACTAATTTGTCCACTGCCGATGTAAATGCCAAAGAATATTTAGGGTAAAGAATGTTCTAGTAGGTAATGGCAAGAGATATTTCCAATTGAAAGCACGGTCTGTAGTAAACGCAACATCACAGTATTGTATCCGTTGTGTTAATTTTTTCATTGTTGATGCAAATTCCAAAGTAATTCAATAGTTATGAATGCATAGTACAGCTAGAGACATTTACAACTCTCAGTAGGGTAGTTGCTGTAACGCAACATCACAGTATTGTATCCGTTGTGTTAATTTTTTCATTGTTGATGCAAATTCCAAAGCAATTCAATGGTTATGAATGCATAGTACGGCTAGAGACATTTACAACTCTCAGTAGGGTAGTTGCTACATTCATCAAGAGGACACTGTAGTCGCAGGATTAACATTTTCAATGATGACATATATTTTTCAGCCACTCTAGAATGGCAAATGACAGATCAGTTAGAGCTCGAGATATTAAAAATTGGCATAAGAGTTGTTTGCACAACCATCATAACAGTTCCGCTTCCGTTGGATTATTCTCTTCGCATATGATATAAGTGCCGAAGTAGTTCCAGAATAATGAAGGTATACGTCTGTTACGGTTGGAAATGTGTACAATTCCTAGTACGGCATTTGGCACTACCAGCAATAAGGCACAGTTGCAGTTGGATCAATTTGCTCAGTGATGGCTGAATTATATTAGAATCATAGAATGGCAAAGGACTGGCGCATTATCGCTCGAGACATTAATAATTGACGAACCAGTACTGAGTACAGCCATCATCACAGTTTTACAGACATTTGATTAATCTGTTCACTGGCGACATCTATTCCACGGTTATTCAAGAACAATGAATGTATACATCTGTTATGGCTAGAGATATTTACAATTCCCAGTATGCTAGATTGTGCAACCACCAACGGAGCACTCAGGTCGATGGATTAATCTGTTCGCTGACGATTTGAGTTCCACGGCAGTTCTACAACAATTAATGTATACATCAGCTATAAATGAAGGCATTTACAATTCCTTGTACGGTACTCTCCGCATTCTCAGACACAGCACAGTAGCAGTTGAATTAACCTTCTCATTGGCGATATAAATTCCGTGGAATATTGAGGATTACG
>NW_016940212.1:0-578 GCF_001483705.2 Eufriesea mexicana | reverse complement strand
TGGCATCGCAAAGGCTATAGCACGTCAATAGAATCTTTCCTTCTTATTTATGCAAGAAAGTTAGCTCGCGACGATATTAGTCCAAAACGTCAATAAAATTGTCCTTTCCGGACAGATTCTATAGCTTTCAAGTGGCTATAGCACGCCAATTGCATCATTCCCCCTTATTTATTATACAAAAGACATCTCACCACGATATAAGTCAAAAATGTCAATAAAATTGAATTTTCCAGCCAGGTTCTGCAGCATTGCAATGGATATATCACTCGCAAAGGATCTTTCCTCTTTACTTATGCAAGGAAGTTTGCTCACCACGATATAAGCCGAAAATATCAATAAAATTAAATTTTCCTGGAAGATTCTGCAGCATTGCAATGCCCATAGCACGCCAATTGAATCCTTCCTCATTAGTTACGGGAGATAGTTAACTCACCACGATATTAGTCGAAAATGTCAATAAAATTATACTTTTCAGCCAGACTCTATAGCATTGCGACAGCTACAGTACACCAATTGTATCTTTCCTCCTTATTTATGCTAGAAAATTATCTCACCACGATATTAGTGGGAAATGTTAA
>NW_016940211.1:0-886 GCF_001483705.2 Eufriesea mexicana | reverse complement strand
CAAATATCGTGGTGAGGTAACATTCATCGACAAATAGGGAGGAAATATTCTATTAGCACGGTATAGCCATTACAGTGCTATAAAATCTGGGTGGATAATTCAATTTCATTGACATTTTCGGCTAATATCGTGGTGAGCTTACTTTCTTGCATAAATGAGGAGGAAGGTTTCTACTGGCGTGATATAGCCACTGCAGGTCTATAGAAACAATGCGGAAAATAAAATTTTATTGACATTTTCGACTTATATCGTGGCGAGCAAACTTTCTTGCATAAATATGGCGGAAGGGTACTATTGGCGTGCTATAGCCATTGCAACGCTACAGAGTGTGCTTCGAAAATTCAATTTTATTGACAATTTCGACTAATATCGTATTGTGGTGACCTTCTTGCATAAATAACGAGGAAAGATTCTATTGGCGCGCTAATGCTATAGCCATTGCAATTATGTAGAATATGGCTGGAATATTCAGTCTTACTGACATTATCGACTATTATCGCGGTGACCTAACTTTCTTGCATAAGTATGGAGGAAAGACTGTACTCGCGAGCTACAGCCAATGCAATGCTATAGAATCTGGCTGGAAAATTAAATTTTATTGACATTTTCCGTTAATATCGTGATGAGCTAACCTTCTTGCATAAATAAGGAGGAAAGATTCTATTGGCGTGCTATATAGGAAAGATAGTATTGGCGTTCTATAGCCACTGCAATGGCATAGAATGTGCCTCGAAAATTCAATTTTATTGAGAATTTCGTATAATATCGTAGTGTGGTAACCTTCTTGCATAAATAAGGAGGAAAGATTCTAATGCCGCGCTACAGCCATTGCAATTCTGTAGAATATGGCTGGAATATTCAATCTTACTGACATTATCGACTATTA
>NW_016940210.1:0-1124 GCF_001483705.2 Eufriesea mexicana | reverse complement strand
CGAGCAATAGTGGCCGCGGCACGTTAAGTTTCGTTATGTTACGGTTGGTTAGGTTAGGTTAGGTTAGGTTAGGCTACGTTTGGCCAGGTTCCAGGGTAGCTTCTACTTTCGCGCTGTGTGCTGTTATACGGTATACTTCTGTTGTCTACTGTGCTCTACTACATTCTATTGGGCTCTGGGGAGACGAGGAGCAGTTGCCGCCGAACGTTGCTTCGAGCTATGCTACGCTCGGTTATGTTAGGCTGGGTCATGTCAAGATATGTAATCTCCGACTTTTGTGCTATGCACTGCAATGCGGTGCATTTCAGCGCACTACGATGCTCTAGTACCTTCTGCTTGTCCCAGTGGGGTCCAGCAATAGTGGTCTCGCCTTGCCAGGTTGGGCCAGGCTTAGCTTGTGTTTGTCACGTTTGGCTAGGTTAGGATAGGCTTCTTTGACATTTGTACCATTCACTGCTATTCGGAAGATTTCTGCGCTCGACTGTGCTCTTCTACATTCCGCTTGGCACTAGGCAGGCCAGAAATAGAGGTTGCGGCACGTTAGGTTGAGTTATGTTACGTTTGGTTATGTTACGGTTGGTTGGGTTGGGAAAGGAAAGCTTTTACTTTAGTACTATATTCTGCTATTAGGTGGGTGTCTGCTCCTTTCAGTGCTTTAATTTTTTCAGCTTCCCTCTTGGAAGGCCGAAAACAGTGGACTCGGCACGTTACGTTGTGTCATGTTGCGCTCGGTTAGGCTTTGTCGGGCTAAGTTTGGTCAGCGTAGCTTTAACATTTGTGGCGTACGCTGATATTCGGCGAAATCATGCTATCTGCGGTGCTCTGGTATGTCCTGCTAGGCCTGGGGAGGGCAAAAACAGAGGTCTCGGCACGTTAGGTTAAGTCATGCCATATTTGGTTTTATCCTGTTGGTTTGGGTTATACTTGGGTAGCTTTTACATTTCTGGTATACACTGCGATTATATGGATTACCGCGGTCTACTCCCCGCTAGTGTGTTCCGCTTGACCCTCTGGATGCCAGAAATAGCGGTCGCGGCAAGTTAGGTTGAGTGATGTTACGCTTGGCTATGTTACGGTTTGTTATGTCAGGAGAGGATAGCGTCGTCATTGATGCTATAGCCTTC
>NW_016940209.1:0-1260 GCF_001483705.2 Eufriesea mexicana | reverse complement strand
ATGCATCGTTTGGTAAGGATAGCTTCAACTTTTGTGCTGTACAATGCTTTATGGTGGATTTCTACGCTCGACTACGCACTACTATGTCCTGCTGGGCTCTGCGGATGGCACCAATATCGTTCTCGGCACGTTAGTTTGTGTTAGGTTTTGTGATGTTACGTTCTGTTGGTTTGGGTTAGGCTTGGGCAGCTCTGACTTTTCTGATGTACACTGCCATCCTATGGATTTCTGCGTTCTACTCTCCACTAATGTGTTCTGCTTGGCTCTGCGGCGACCAGCAGTAACGGTCGCGGCACGTTAGGTTGAGTTAGGTTACGTTTGGTTATGTTAAGTTTGGTTTGGTTAGGATAGGATAGCGTCGACTTTAATGCCATAGTCAACAATTCTGAGGATTTCTGCGCCATACCGTGCTCTAATTCTTTCGGCTTGGCTCTGGATAGCCCAGCAAGGGTGGTCTCGGCACGTCATGATATGTCAGGCTACGTTCGGTTTGGTTGGGTCAGGCTACGTTTGGTAAAGGTAGCTTTAACTTTTGTGTCTTAGACTGCTTTTCGATGTATCTCTGAGCTCTACAGCGCTATAGTATTTCCTGCTTAGTACTGAGGAGGGCAGCAACAGCGGTCTATAAACGTAAGTTTGAGTGAGTCTATGTTTGGCTATGTTCTGTTGGTTTGGATTAGGCTCGGGTAGCTTTGGCTTTTCTGATAGACACTGCAATTGTATTGATTTCTGCGTTCTACTCTCCACTAGTGTGTTCTGCTTCATACTTGGAAGGCCAGCAGTGGTGGTCGCGCTCGTTAGGTTCAATTAGGATACGTTTGGTTGTGTTAAGATTGGTAACGGTAGGAGAAGATAGCTATGACTTTATTGCCATTGTCTGCTGTTAGGAGGATTTCTGCGCCCTAGAGAGCTTTAATGCCTCCTCTTTGGCTCTGGCAAGCCCAGCAAGAGTAGTCCCGGCACGTTATGATGAGCCAGGCTGCGTTCGGTTAGGTTGGGATAGGATACGTTTGGTAAGGGTAGCTTTAACTTATGTGCCATTCTGGATTTCTGCGCTCAACTGTTCAGTGGTATGTCCTGCCTGGCTGTGGGGAGGGCAGCAATGGCTGTGTCGGCACGTTTGGTTGAGTCAGGCTATGTTTTATTATATTCTGTTGGCTTGTGTTAGGTACGGGTTGCTTTGACTTTTCTGATATGCACTGCGAGTTTACCGTTTCGGCGTTCTACGCTCCACTAACATGTTCTGCTTGACCCTGTGTA
>NW_016940208.1:0-599 GCF_001483705.2 Eufriesea mexicana | reverse complement strand
ATTTCTGCGCTCCACATTGCTTCACTAGTCTCTGCTCGACTCCGGGGATGCGGTCAATGGCGGTAGCGGAAAGTTATGTGGTGATAGAGTACGTTTTGTTATGTTAGGTTAGGTCAAGTTTTGGTAAGATAGCTTTGACTTGCGTGCTATACAATCTTATTCGGCGTACTTCTGTTATCTGCAGCGACCTAATACATTCTGCTTGGCTATGGGGAGGCTAGGTGCAGTGGTCGCGGCATTTTATGTTGCGCTGCGCTGCGTTTGGTTAGGTTAGGTTAGGTCACTCTTATCTACGGCTTCTGTGCTATACACTGCAATGCGGTGGATTTCCGCGCTATACGTTGCTCTAATCTACCCTGCTCTTCTCTGGGGAGGCCAACAACAGTTTTCGGGGCATATTATTCTCATTTAGGCTATGTTTGGATATGTTAGGTTCGGCTACGTTTGGTTACCATAGCTTAGACATTCGTGCTATACACTGTTGCTCGGCGGATTTTTGCGATCTACTGTGCTTTACGCCTTTTGGCTTGGCTCTAGGCATATCTACAGCAGGGATCGCTGCACTTCATGTCCAGTTTTGCTACGTTCGGATAGGTTAG
>NW_016940207.1:0-492 GCF_001483705.2 Eufriesea mexicana | reverse complement strand
TCAACCTAACGTGCCGCGACAACTACTGCTGGCTTCCCCAGATACAAGCTGAACGTGATAGATAACAGTAGAGCACAGGAGTCCATGGTAAAGTCTATGTTGACAACAAAAGTCAATGTTATCCAATACTAACCCAAACAAGCCTAACCTATCCAAACGTAACCTAACCCTACATAATGCGCGCGGCTACAGTTACTGGCCTCTCCAGTGTAGAGCAGAACGTATTGGATCAAAGTAGAGCACAGAAGTCCACCGCATAGCAGTGCACGGCACGAAAGTCAACGATCTCCTAGCCTTCTCCTAGCCCAACCGAACCAAACGCAGCACAACATAATGTAACCTAACCCCGCTTAACCGTCCAACAGCACTACTGCTGATACCCCCAGAGCCAAGCGGAATATAATAGAGCACTGTAGATCAAAGTAATCTGCGGCGTTGCAGAGTAAAGCACATAAGTAGAGATAACATTACCTAACCCGACCTAACCTAAAC
>NW_016940206.1:0-626 GCF_001483705.2 Eufriesea mexicana | reverse complement strand
GGTCAGGTCGTGTCAGGTAATGTCAGGTCTGGTAAGGTCAGTTCAGGTCAGTTCAGGTCAGGCTAGGACAGGCCAGGTCATATATGGCGAGGTCAGGTCAGGTCAGATCAGGTAGGTAAGGTCAGCCCAGGGCAGGTCAGTTCCGGTTATGTCAGTTCAGGTCTGGTCACATCAGGTCAGGTCAGGCCAGGCAAGGTCGGGGATGGTCAGGTCAGGTCAGGTCTGATCAGGTCAGGTCAAGTCAGGTCAGGTCAGGTCAGTTCAGCCCAGGTCATGTCAGGTCTGGTCAGGTCATGTTCAGGTCAGTTCATGTCAGGCCAGGTCAGGAAAGGTCAGGCAAGGTCAGGTCAAGTTAGATCAGGTCATGTCAGGTCAGGTCAGGTCAGATAAGGTAAGGTCAGGTCAGGCCTGGTCAGGTCAGGTCAGTCCGGTCAGGTTCGGTCAGTCAGGACAGATCAGGTCAGGTAAGGCCGGTTAAAGTCAGGACAGGTCAGGTCAGGTCAGGTCAGATGCTGTCAGTTCAGGTCAGTTCAGGTCAGGCCAGGCCAGGCCAGTTCATATATGATCAGGTCATGTCAGGTCAGGTAAGGTCAGGTCAGGTCAGGTCACGACAGGCCTGGTCAGTT
>NW_016940205.1:0-318 GCF_001483705.2 Eufriesea mexicana | reverse complement strand
ACTATTCTGATATACTCTGAGATTCCATGCATTTCTGCGTTCTACTATGCTCTTGTGTGCTCTCCTTGGCTCTGTGGGGGCCTGCAATAGTGCTGGCTGCACATTGGTATGAGTTCGGTTACGTTTGGTTATGTTACGATTGGCTAGGTTAGGAGACGATATCTGTGACTTTAGAGCTATATTCTGCTTTTAGGTCGATTTCTGCTCTCTGCAGTGCTCTAATATCTTCAGCTTGGCTATGGAAAGGCCAGCAACAGTGGTCTCGACACGTTATGTTGAGTCAGGTTGCGTTCGTTTGGGTTGTGTTAGGCTATGCTT
>NW_016940204.1:0-5020 GCF_001483705.2 Eufriesea mexicana | reverse complement strand
AGGCACTGCAATGCCATATAATCGTCCTGGAAAATTCAATTTTATTGTCATTTTCTATTAATATCGCGGTGAGCTATCCTCCTTCCCTAACTAAGCGGAAAGTTACTTCTGAAGAGCTATAGCCATTGCATTGCAGTAGAATCTGGCTTGAAAACTCAATTTTATTGACATTTTTTACTAATATCGTGCAGAGCTAACTATCATGCATAAATAAGGACGAAAGATTCTATTGGCGTACAATAGCCATTGCAATGCACTGGAATCTGGCTGGAAAGTTCAATTTTATTTACAGTTTCGACTAATATCGTGGTTAGCTGTCTATCTTGCATAAACAAGGAGTTTAGATTCTACTGGCGTGCTATAGCCATTGCAATGATATAGAATGTTGTTGGGAAATTCAATTTTATTAACATTTTCGATTAATATCGTAGTGAGCTAACTTTCTTGCATAAATATGGATGAATGATCCAATTGGCTTGCTATAGCCTTCGCAATGCTGCGGAATCTTGCTGGAAAATTCAATTTTACTGACATTTACGACTAATATCGTGGTGCGCTGCTTTTCTTGCAGAAATAAGGAGGAAAGATACTTTTGGCGTGCTGTAACCATTGCAATGATACAGAATGTGCCTGGCAGATTCTATTTTATTGACATTTTCGACTAATTACGTCCCCGAAAATTCAATTTTATTGACATTATCGACTAATTTCGTGGTGAGCTATCCTTCTTGCATAAATAAGGATGAAAGGTTCTATTTGCGTGCTATAGCCGCTCAAGTGCTGTAGAATCTGGCTGGAGAATACAATTTTATTGACATCTTCCTCTTATATTGTGGTGAGCTGCCCTTCTTAAATGATAAGTTGGGAAGATTCTACTGGCCTGCTATAGCCATTGCAATGATATGGAATGTGCTTGGCAGATTCAATTTTATTGACACTTTCGGCTAATATCGAGGTGAGCTAACTTCCTTGCATAAATAAGGAGGAATGATTCTATTGGCTTGCTATAGCCTTCGCAATGCTATAGAATCTGAATGCAAAATTCAATTTTATTGACATTTTCGGCTAATATCGTGGTGAGTTTCCTTTCTCGCATAAATAAGGAGGAAAGATTGTATTGGAGTACTATAGGCTTTGGAATGCTATAGAATCTTCCTGGGAACATCAATATTATTGACAGTTTCGACTAATATCGTGGTGAGCTACCTTTCTTGCCTAAATAATCAGGGTAGATCCTATTGGCGTGCTGTAGACATTCCAATGATATAGATTGTGGTTGGACAATTCAATTCTATTGACATTTTCGGCTAATTTCGTCGTGAGATAGCTTTCTCGCATATATAAGTTGGATAGATTCTATTGGCGTGCTATAAGCATTGCAATGCAATAGGATCTTCCTGGAAAATTCTATTTTGTTGACATTTTCGACTCATTTCGTGGTAAGCTAACTTCCTTGCATAGGTACGTAGGGAAGATCCGTTCGGTGTGCTATAGCCATATCAATGCAGTAGAATCTGGCTGGAAAACTCAATTTTATTAACATTTTCGACTAATATCGTGGTGAGCTATCTTTCTTGCATATGTAAGGAGTTTTCTATTCTATTGGCATGTTATAGACATTGCAATGATATAGAATGTGGTTGGGCAATTCAATTTTATTAACATTTTCGACTAATATCGTGGTGAGCTATCTTTCTTGCATATGTAAGGAGTTTTCTATTCTATTGGCATGTTATAGACATTGCAATGATATAGAATGTGGTTGGGCAATTCAATTTTATTAACATTTTCGACTAATATCGTGGTGAGCTATCTTTCTTGCATATGTAAGGAGTTTTCTATTCTATTGGCATGTTATAGACATTGCAATGATATAGAATGTGGTTGGGCAATTCAATTTTATTAACATTTTCGACTAATATCGAGAAGAGCTAACTTTCATGCATAAATAAGGAGGAAAGGTTCTATTGGCGTGCTATAGAACTTTCAATGCTATAGAATCTGGCTGGAAAGTTCAATATTATTGACAGTATTTACTATTATCGTGGTGAGCTAACTTTCTTGCATAAATAAGGAGGAGAGATTCTACTGGCATGCTGTAGACATTGCAATGCTATAGGGTCGTCCTGGAAAATTTAATTTTATTGTCATTTTCGACTAATATCGTGGTGAGATGGCTTCCTTGCATAAGTAAGGTGGAAAGATCCTTTTGTAGTGCTATTGAGATTACAATGTCGTAGAATCTGACTGGAAAATTCAATTTTATTGACATTTTGGCTAATATCGTGGAAAGCTGTCTTTCTTGCATAAACAAGGTGGAAAGAATCTATTGGTGTGCTGTAGCCATTTCAATACTATAGAATCTGGCTGGAAAGTTCAATACTATTGACAGTTTCGACTATTATCGTGGTGAGCTATCTTTCTTGCCTAAATACGCCGGGTAGATTCCATTGGCGCGCTATAGGCATTGCAATGCAATTGAATCCTCGTGGAAAATTCCGTTTTATTGACATTTTCGACTAATTACGTGTTCAGCTAACTTTCTTGCTTAAACAAGGAGGATATATAATATTGGCAAGCTAAAACCATTGCAATGCTGTAGAATCTGGCCGGAAAATTCAATTTTATTGACATTTTCGGATAATATTGTGGTGCGCTACTGTTCTTGCATAAATAAGGAGGAAAGATACTTTTGGCGCGCTATCGCCATTTCCATGATATAGAATGTGCCTGGCAGATTCTATTTTATTGACATTTTCGGCTAATATCGTGGTGAGCCAACTTCCTGGAATAAATAAGGAGGAAAGATTCTATTGGCGTGCTATAGGCACTGCAATGCTATAGAATCGTCCTGGAAAATTCAATTTTATTGTCATTCTCGATTAATATCGTAGTGAGCTAACTTTCTCGCATAAATAAGGAGGAAAGATTCTATTGGCGTGCTATAGGCTTTGCAGTGATATAGAATATTGCTGGAAAGTTCAGTATTATTGACAGTTTCGACTAATTTCGTGGTGAGCTAACTTCCTTCAATAGGTAGGAGGGAAAGATCCGTTCGTAATGCTCGAGCCATTGCAATGCTGCGGAATACGGCTGGAAAATTCAATTTTATTGAGATTTTCGACTAATATCGCTGTGAGCCAACTTTCTTGTATAAGCAAGGAGGAAAGATTATATTGGCAAGCTATTGCCATTGCAGTGCTATAGAATCTGGCTGGAAAATTCAATTTTATTGCCATTCTCGAAGAATATTGAGGGGCGCTAGCTTTCTTGCATAAATAAGGGTGAATGATTGTATTGGCTTGCTATAGCCATCGCAATGCTATAGAATCTGGTTGGAAAATTCAATTTTATTGACATTTTCGGCTAATATCGTGGTGAGCTATCTTTTTCGCATAAATAATTGGAGGAAAGTTTATATTGGCAAGCTATAACCATTGCAATGCTATAGAATCTGGCCGGAAAAATCAGTTTCATTGACATTTTCGAATGATATTGTGGTGCGCTGCCTTTCTTGCAGAAATAAGGAGGAAAGATACTTTTGGCGTGCTATAACCATTGCAATGATATAGAATGTGCCTGGCAGATTCAATTTTATTGACAGTTTCGACTAATATCGTGGTGAGCTAACTTTCTGGCATAAATAAGGGAGAAGGATTCTATTGGCGTGCTATAGGCACTGGAATGCTATATAATCGTCCTGGAAAATTCAATTTTTTTGTCATTTTCTATTAATATAGTTGTGAGCTAGCTTCCTTCCCTAAGTAAGGGGGAAAGTTACTTCTGGAGTGCTATAGCCATTGCAATGATATAGAATGTGCCTGGCAGATTCAATTTTATTGACAGTTTCGACTAATATCTTGGTGAGCTGTCTATCTTGCATAAATAAGGAGTTTAGATTTTATTGGCGTGCTATAGCCATTGCAATGATATAGAATGTGCCTGGCAGATTCAATTTTATTGACAGTTTCGACTAATATCTTGGTGAGCTGTCTATCTTGCATAAATAAGGAGTTTAGATTTTATTGGCGTGCTATAGCCATTGCAATGCTCTGGATTCTGTCTAGAAAGTTTAATTTTATTTACAGTTTCGAGTAATATCGTGGTGAGCTATCTTTCTTGCATCAATAAGGAGTTTAGATTCTATTGGCATGCTATAGACATTGCAATGATATAGAATGTGGTTGGGTAATTCAATTTTATTGACATTTTCAATTAATATCGTGGCGAGCTAAGTTTCTTGCATAAATAAGGATGAATGATTCTACTGGCTTGCTATAGCCTTGGCAATGTTATAGAATCTGGTTGGAAAATTCAATTTTTTTGTGACATTTTGGACTAATATCGTGGTGAGTTATATTTCTCGCATAAATAAGGAGGAAAGATTCTATTGGCGTGCTATAGGCTTTGCAATGCTATATAAACTTGCTGGAAAGTTCAATATTATTCTCAGTTTCGACTATTACCGTGGTGCGCTGCTGTTCTTGCATAAATAAGGAGGACAGAAACGTTTGGCGTGCTATCGCCATTTCCATGATATAGAATGTGCCTGGCAGGTTCTATTTTATTGACATTTTCGGCTAAAATCGTGGTGAGCCAACTTCCTGGAGTAAATAAGGAGGAAAGATTCTATTGGCGTGCTATAGGCACAGCAATGCCATAGAATCGTCCTGGACAATTCAGTCGTTTTGTCATTTTCTATTAGTATAGTTGTGAGCTAGCTTCCTTCCCTAAGTAAGGGGGAAAGTTACTTCTGAAGTGCTATTTCAATGCAGTAGAATCTGGCTTGAAAACTCAATTTCATTGACATTATTGACTAATATCGTGGAGAGCTATCTATCATGCATAAATAAGGACGAAAGATTCTATTGGCGTACAATAGCCATTGCAATGGACTGGAATCTGGCTGGAAAGTTCAATTTTATTGATAGTTTCGACTAATATCGTGGTTAGCTGTCTATGTTGCATAAATAACGCGTTTAGATTCTATTGGCGTGCTGTAGCGATTGCAATGCCCTGG
>NW_016940203.1:0-481 GCF_001483705.2 Eufriesea mexicana | reverse complement strand
GAATGTTTTAGAGGAGAGTAGAGGGCAGAAATACATAGAACCACAGAGTATAGCAGAAAAGTCAGAGCTATCCATACCTAACCCAGGAAAATGTATTTGTATCCTAACCAAACAGAGCATAACACAACATGAGGAGCCTCCACCACTATTGCTGGACATCCCAGAGCCATGCAGAATACATACCAGCGCAGTAGAGCGAAGAAACCGCCTAGTAACTGTGTATTCCACGTAAGACAAAGCTATCTAAACCTAACACAAACAAACGTGCCCTAACCAAACGTAGTATAACGCAACATAACCTGCCGAGGCCACTATTAAAGGCCGCACCAGAGCCGAGAAGAGTACAGTAGATCAATGTAGAGCGAATTAATCCACCGAATAGCAGTGTGTGACACAAAAATAAAAGATACGCTGACCGAACCTAACCTAACCTAACCTAACCAAACGTAACTTGACACAACCTAACGTGCTGAGAGCACTA
>NW_016940202.1:0-306 GCF_001483705.2 Eufriesea mexicana | reverse complement strand
TGGTCTATTCAAAATCTATAACTTGTTATACCTTGGTGAATAGACCGCATAACGCCTACAGTCAAATGGCAAGTACTTCCATCTTCTTGCCAGAGGATATGTCTAATCAAAATCAATAACCTGTTATAACTTGGTGAACAGATCGACTAACGCCTTCATTCCAATGGCAAGTACAGCCGTCTACTTGCCAGAGAATAAGTCTATTCAAAATCAATAATCTGCTATAGCTTGGTGATTAGATCGCCTATCGCCTTCAATCCAATGGCATGTGCCGCCAGATACTTGCCAGGGAAAAACTCTATTCAA
>NW_016940201.1:845-1045 GCF_001483705.2 Eufriesea mexicana | reverse complement strand
CCTCATTCTATATCAATGCAATTTCTGTAGCACTCAAAAAGTATCTTTCCTCCTTACTTATGCAAGGAAGATTGCTCACCACGATATTAGTGGATAATGTCGTTAAAATTGTATTTCCCTTCCAGATTCTATAGCTTTGCAGTGACTAGAGCACGCTAACAGAATGTTTCCGCTTTATTTATGCAAGAAAGATAGCTCAC
>NW_016940201.1:0-734 GCF_001483705.2 Eufriesea mexicana | reverse complement strand
ACTTATGCAAGAAAGTTAGCTCACCACGATATTAGTCGAAAATGTCAATAAAATTGAACTTTCCAGTCTCATTCTAAAGCATTGCAATGGTTACAGCTCGCCAATATAATCTTTCCTCCTTGTTTATGCATGAAAGTTAGCTCACCACGATATTAGTCGAAAATGTCAACAAAATTGTATTTTCCAGCCACAATCTATATCAATGTAATGGCTATAGCACTCAAAATGCATCTTTCGTCCTTACTTATGCAAGGAAGTTACCTCACCACGGTGTTAGTCGAAAATGTCTATAAAATTGAATTTTCCCTCCAGATACTACAGCATTGCAACGCCTATAGCACGCCAACAGAATCTTTCCTCCTTATTTATGCAAGCAAGTTAGCTCACCGCGATATTAGACGAAAAAGTCTTCAAAATCCAGCCATATTCTATGGCATTACGACGGCTATAGCACGCCATTTGAATCTTTCCTGCTTATTTATGCTATGACGTTAGCTCACCACGATATTAGTCGAGAATGTCAATAAAATTGGATTTTCCAGCCGGATTCTACAGCATTGCAATGCCTATAGCACACCAATAGAATCCTTCCTCCTTATTAGTGCAAGAAAGTTAGCTCACCACTATATTAGTCGAAAACGTCAACAAAATTGTATTTTCAGCCTCATTCCATATCAATGCAATTTCTATAGCACTCAAAAAGTATCTTTCCTCCTTACTTATGCAAGGAAGAT
>NW_016940200.1:0-637 GCF_001483705.2 Eufriesea mexicana | reverse complement strand
TCTATTGGTTTGCTATAGCCATTGCATTGCAACAGAACCTGTCAGAGGAGCAGCATTTTAATGACAATCTTGACTAATATCGCGGTGAGGACGCTTTTCTGAATAAATAAGAAAGAAGGTTACAATTCGTTTGCTGTAGCCCTTGCATTGCAGTAGAATATGACCGGAAAGCTCATTATCGACTAATATGGTGGTGCGCGAACTTTTCGGCATAAATAAGGTGGAAGGATACTATTGGCTTGCTGTAGCCATAGCATTATAATAGAATCTGCCTGAAAAGTTAAATACTATCGACATTTTCGACTAATATTGAGGTGAGCATTATTTTCTGCGTAAACAACGAGGTTAGATTCCATTGTGTTGCTATAGCCATTGCATTGCAAAGGAGTCTGGCTGAAAAGTTCAATTTTATTGACATTTTCGACTAATATCATGATGAGCATGATATTCTACATTAATAAGGAGGAAAGATCCTATTGGTTTGTTTTTGGTTTGTTATAGACATTGCATTGGAGTAGAATCTGACTGAAAAGTCCAATTTTATTGACATTTTCGACCAATATTGAGGTGAGCGAGCCTTTCTGCGTAAATAAGAAGGAAAAATTCTATTGGTTTGCTGTAGCCAGTGCATTGCTAT
>NW_016940199.1:340-603 GCF_001483705.2 Eufriesea mexicana | reverse complement strand
ATTGAATTTTCCAGGAACATTCTATAGCACTGCAATGCTATAGCACGCCAATAGATGCTTTCCACCTTATTTACGCAAGAAAGCAAACTTAACACAATATTAGTCGAAAATATCAATAAAATTGAATTTTCGAGCCAGATTCTATGGCATTGCAAAGGATATAGCACGCCAATAGAATCGTCCCTCCATATTTATGCAAGAGAGTTAGCTCACCAGGATATTAGTCGAAAATGTAAATAAAATTGAATTTCCCATCCCGATTC
>NW_016940199.1:0-284 GCF_001483705.2 Eufriesea mexicana | reverse complement strand
AAAAAAGATAGCTCACCACGATATTAGTCGAAACTGTCTATAAAATTGAATTTTCCGAGAACATTCTATAGCATTGCAATGCCTATAGCACGCCAATAGATGCTTTCCTCCTTATTTACGCAAGAAAGGCAGCAAACTACGATATTACCCGAAAATGTCAGTAAAATTGAATTTTCCATCCAAATTCCAGAGCATTGCCATGGCTATAGCACGTCAAAAGGATCTTTCTTCCTTACCTATGCAAGGAAGTTAGCTCACCACGATATTAGTCGAAAATGTCAATA
>NW_016940198.1:0-211 GCF_001483705.2 Eufriesea mexicana | reverse complement strand
CGTTCGGTTAGGTTAGGAAGGCATGGTTAGGATTTCTTTGACGTTTGTGCTGTACACAGCAACGGGAGAATTTCTACGGTATACATTGCTCTACTATACTGTGCTCGACTATTGGGAGGCCAGCAATAGGGGTCGTGGCGTGTTAGGTTTGGCTAATTTTGGTTGGGTTTGCTTCGGCTTTCGTGCCATACACTGCTATTCGTTGAATTTC
>NW_016940197.1:0-5987 GCF_001483705.2 Eufriesea mexicana | reverse complement strand
CTCTGCACTCTATAGAGCGCTGTCACACTCTGCTCGTGTCTGGGTACGCCAGGAGGAGTGGCCACAGGATGTTATGTTGAGCAAGTTTCAGCCTTTTCGTGCTTGGCATGGCTAGGTTTAGATCGGATAGCTATGACCATTGTGCTATACACTGCCGTTCAGTCGATTTCATCCCTCTACGCTCCTCCGACATTTTCTGCTGGCCGATCGGGAGGCCAGCAATATAGGACTTGGCACGTAAGGTTTAGTTAGTCTACGCATGATTAGGATTGGACATGATAGTTCTGTTTAGGGTGTCTTTGACTTTTGCGCTACACAGTGTTATTTGGTAGCTTCCTGCGTTCTACTATGGTCTAGCATATTCTGCTTGTCTCTTGGGAGTGGGACCGCAATAGTGGTCTCGGCACGTTTGCTTAAGTTACGCTACGTTCGGTTATGTTGCGTATGGCCTGGTTAGGATAGGGTAGCTTTGACTTTCGTGACATACACTGCTATACGGTCGATTTCTGCGCTCCACTGTGCGCTAATATGTTCTGCTCTGCTCTGGGATGGCCAGCAATAGTGGTCTCGGCGCGTTAGGTTGATATATGTTACGTTATGCCTGGCTAGGTTAGGTTAGGCTTTGTTAAGGTAGCAGTTACTTCTGTGCTATACACTGCTATTCGGTCGATATCTGCGCCTTGCAATGCTCTACTAGCATCTGCACGTCTATGGGGAGGCCTCCATTTGAGGTCATGGGTCGTTTGTCTGAGTTACGTTACGTGGGGTTAGGTTAGGTTAGGTAAGTTTGGTTAGGATGTCATTGACTTTTGTGCCATGCAACGCTGTACGGTGGATTCCTGCGCTCTACTGTGCTCTAATGTTCACAGCTTAGTCCTTGGGAAGACTGCGATCGTGGTCTCGGCACGTTAGGTTGTGTTAGGGAGCGTCGGCCCACATTGCTCTGCTGTACCTTGCTCGACTTTCTTGATGCGAGCAACAGTGTTCGTGGCACGTTAGGTAGAGGCATGTTTCGTTCGTAAAGTTAGGTTGTGTTAGGTTTGGCTAGTGTAGCTTTGACTTTCGTTCTGTACACAGCTCTGCGGTGGATTCCTACCCTCGACTGTGCTCTACTCTAATCTGCTAGTCCCAGGGGAGGCCAGCAATAGTGGTCGCGGCAGGTTACGTTGAGTTTTTCTGGGATAGGTTAGGTTACGTTTGTTTGGGTTACATTTGGGTATCTTTGACTCCTTTGCTGTACCCTGCGATCCTATGGATTTCTGAGCCCAACCCTCCTCCAATATGTGCTGCTTGGCTCTGTGGATGGCAGCATTGAGTGGTGCCTACACGTTAGCTTCAGTTAGGCTACGTTTCCATAGGTAACGTCAGTTTGGGTTGGGCTTTGATAGCTTTATCTTTCGTGTTGTCCACTGTTATTCGGAGTGATTCAGCGCTCTACTTTGCTGTAATATGCTCTGCTCGACTCTGGGTATGTCAGCGATAGTGGTACCGGGACTTTATGCTGTGTTATGTTACGTTTGGCTATGTCACGATTTGCTGGAATAGGAAAGGGTTGCTTTGACTTCTGTGCTACACACTGCGATTCGGTGGGTTTCTGCGCTCTTCATAGATATACTATACTATGCTCGACTCCAGCGAGACCAGCAATAGCGATCGTGGCACGATATGATGTGTTAGGTCACGTCTGGTTAGGTTTGGTTATTTTTCGTTTTGTTCGAATGGCTTCGACTTCTGTGCTTTACACTGCTTTTCGGTGGATTTCGACGCTTCACTGAGCTCTAATATGTTCTGCTTGGCACTGAGTAGGCCGGGAATAGAGGTTTCGGCTCGATAGGGCTAGATATTCTTCGTCTGGTTAGGTTAGGTTCGGTCAAGTTATGTTAGTTTATCCTTGACTTTCGTGCGATACACTGCTATTTGTTGGCTTTCTACGCTCAACTGCGCTCTAGTTTATTCCGCTTAGCTCTGTCGAGGCCAGCGATATTGGTCTCGGCACGACAAGTTAGGTAAGGTGGCGTTTGATAATATTACATTTGTATATGTCATGCTAGGGCAGCTTTGACTTTTGTGCTAAATAGTGCTATTCGGTGGGTTTCTGCGGTCTATATTGCTTTACTATACTCAGCTTGACTGGCGGAATGCGAGCAATAGTGGTCGGGACACATTAGGTTTTGTTATGTTACGTATGGTTAGGTTAGGCTAGGTTAGAATTGGCTGCTGTAGCTCTGACTTGCGTTCTATAAGCTGTTATTCGGCGGGTACTAGCCCTCCACTCTGCTGTAATCAAATCTGCTAGACCCTAGGGGGCCAGCAACAGTGGTCGCGGCACGTTAAGAGGAGTCTGCCTACGATAGGTCAGGTTATGTTGGTTTGGATTTATTTTGGATACCTTTAACTCTTCTGCTCTACTCTGCGATCCTATAGAATCCTGCGCACTACTTTCCTCTAATATGTTCTGCTTGTGTCCGTGGACGACAGGAATAGTACTCCCTGCACGTTAGGTTCAGCTATGTTACGCTTTGTTAGGCAAGGCTTGGTTGTGTTTTGTTAGGATAGATTTGACTTTTGCGATACACACGGATGTGCGGTGAATTTCTGCGCTACACATTGCTCTAATATGTTCTGATTGGCTCTGTGGAGGCCAGCAATATTAGCCTCTGCACCTCTTGTTGAGTTAGTCTACGTTCGGTTGTATTGGGTTAGAAGAGGTAAGGTTAGGATATCTGCCTCTTTTGTGATATACACTGCAATGCTGTGTATTACTGCGCTTTACTGTACTCTAGCATATCCCGCCAGGCTTTCTGGAGGGCAGTAGCACTGTTATTACAGTGTATATACGATGAGTCATGTTCCGCTTGTTTACGCTATGTTTGGTAAGGATTGGACTTATAGCTTTGACTTTTGTGCTACCCAATTCTATACGGTCAATTTCTGCTCTCTATTGTGCTCTCAATTGTTCTACTCGTCTCTGGGGTGGCCAGCAATAGAGGTCTGCACACGTTAGGATGGGCAATGGTACGTTTTTCTTGACTTGATTAGGAAGGGCCTGGTCAGAATAGCTTTCACTTTTGTGCTGAACTATGCTTTTCGGTCGATATATGCCCTCTGCATTGCGCTAGAAGCCTCTGCTTATCTCTGGGGAGGCCAGCAACAGCGGCCGTGGCACGTCAAGCTGAGTTAGGCTGCGTTCGGCTATGTTACGTTTTGCTGCGGTTTTGCTGCGGTAAGATAGGGTAGCTTAGACTTATGTGCTGTAGTCTGCTCTTCGGTGTATTTCTGGGCCCTACTGTTCTCTAATATGCTCTGCTTTGCTCTGGGGAGGTCAGCAATTATGGTCGTGGTGCGATAGGTTTTGTCATGTTACGTCTGTTTAGGCTAGGTTATGTTACGTTTGGCTATTATGGCTTTGACTTCAGCGTTATACAGTGCTATTTGGTGCGCTCCTTCGCTCGACTGTGCTCTTGTATATTCTACTTGGCTATGTAGTTGCCAGCAGATCTGTTCCCGGCAAGTTAGTCTTAGTCAGCTTGCGTTTGGTTATGCTGCATTTAGTTAGGTTAGGATATGATTGCTCAGACTTTCGTGCTATGCACCGCTACTCGGTGCATTTCTGCGCTGCACATTGCTCTACTATGCTCTGTTCTGCTTTTGGGAGGCCAGTAGTGGTGGTAGCGGCTCGTCGGCTTGAGTTAGATTACGTTTGGTTAGGTTGGGATTGGATAGCTTTGACTTTTGCACTATATACTGCTATTCGGTCGATAACTGTGCGCTGCATGGCTCCAGCAACATCCGCTTGAATCATGGTAGGCCAGCAATAGCGGTTCTGCACGTTTCGCTGGGATAGGTTACTTTTGGTTTGGTTAGTTTGGGGTAAGTTTGGTTCGAACGCCTTTGACTTTAGTGCTATGCACTGCTATCTTGTGGCTTTCTGCGCTCTGCTGCGCTCTAGTATTTTCTGCTAGTCTCTGGGGAGGCCACCATCAGTGGTCTCAGCACGTTGGGTTAGGGTATAATACGTTTGGCTTTTCTACGTTTGGATAATGTAGGACAATGTAGCTTCGACCTTTGAGCTATACACTGCTATTCGGTGGGTTTTTACGCTCTGCTTTGTTCTTCTATACTCTGCTCGACTATGGGGAGGCCGGTAATATTTGTCTCGTCCCGTTAGTTTGAGATAAGATACGTTTGGTTACGTTACGATAGCCTGGGTTAGGCTTGGATCGATATGACTTTCGTGGTATGCGCTGCTATTGGGTGGATTTCTCAGCTCTACTGTGCTATTGTATGTTCTGCTTTGCTCTGGGGACACAGTATCAGTGGTCTCGGCAAGACAGGTTGATATAGGATACGTTTGGTTAGGTGATGTTAGCTCTAGTTAGGTTTGGATCGATTCGACTTTTCC
Source organism: Eufriesea mexicana (assembly GCF_001483705.2). Lineage (NCBI taxonomy): Eukaryota > Metazoa > Arthropoda > Insecta > Hymenoptera > Apidae > Eufriesea > Eufriesea mexicana. The sequence continues at coordinate 1,585 of NW_016940197.1, read as the reverse complement.
GCTATACGCTGCGACCCTATGGACTCCTTCGCACTACTCTCCTCTATTATGCTCTGCTTGTCTCTGGGGAAGCCGGAAATAGTGCTCGCGGCGCGTTAGGTTTAGTTACTCAACGTTCGGCTATGTTAGGTTAGGTCTGGTTAGGTCAGTTTATCGTTGACTTTTGGGCTATGCATTGCTGTTTGGCGGATTTCTGCTCTCCACTGCGATCTAATATTCCCTGCGTTGGTCTGGGAATGCTTGAAATGGTGGCCGCGGAGCGTTTGGTTGCTGCATGTCGCCATTGGATAGGTTAGGTTTGGTTAAGTTTAGTCAGGTGGCTTTGACCTTTCTTCATGACATTGCTATTCAGTGGTTTTCTGCGCTCTAAATTGCACCTCTATGCTCTGCTCGAATCTGAAGAGACCAGCAGTATTGCTCTCGGCACGATAGCTTGAGCAATGTTACGTATGGTTAAGTTACGTTTTGTCTGGTTATGATAGTATAGCTTTTACTTTTACGATACACACCGATATTCGGTGGGTTTCTGCACTCTACTGTGCTCTTGTATATTCTGCTTGGCTCTGGGGAGTCCAGCAGGATTGGTCTCTGCACGTTAGGTTAAGTTCTGTTGCGTTCGGCTATATTACGTTTGGATACGTTGGGGTGGCGTAGCTTTAACTTTTGCGCTGTACACTGCATTCCGATAGATTTTGCGTTCTACATTGTTCTACTACAATCTGTTCGACCCTCGGGATCCCAGCAGTTGTGATATGGCGCGTTCGGTACTGTCAGTTTACGTTTGGTTATGTTTGGTTAGTGTAGCCTTGACTTTCGTGCTATGCGCAGTTATTCGGTGGTTTCCTGCCCACAACTTTGCCCTACTCTAGTCTGCTAGTCCCTGTGGAGGACGGTAATAGTGGTCGCGGCACGTGACGTTGCGTTTGGCTACGTCATGTTAGGTTGTGTTTGTTTCGGTTATGTTTGGATATATTTAACTTTTCTCCTGTACGCTGCGATTCTATGGATTTCTGCGCTCTACTCTCCTCTATTATGCCCTGCTACGCTTTGTCGCGGACAGCAATACTGGTCGCGGCACGGAAGGTTGAGTTAAATACCGACTTGCTAGGTTTAGTTAGGTTAGGTTAGGTATGGATAAGTATGGATATCTTTTACTTTTCTGCTATACATTGCTATTCGGTGGCTTTTTGCGCTCTACTGTGTCCTGCTATACTCTGCTCGACTCTAGGGGGGCCAGCAGGAGCGGTCGCGGCGCGTTAGGTTGTGTTTGGCTACGTTTGGTAATGCTGCGGTTGGTCAAGTTAGGATGGAATACATTTGACTTTTGTGCTATACATCGCAGTTCGGAGGATTTCCACGCTCTTGATTGCTCTACTATACTCGATCTACTATGCACGAATCAGGGATGGCCAGTAATAGTTGTCTCGGCACGTTAAGTGGAATTAGGCTACGTTCGGTGCGGTTATGTTAGCTTGGGTTAGGTTTGGACTGCTTTGACTTTCGTGGTATAGACTGTTTTTCAGTAGACTTCTGCGCTCTGCTGTTCTCTAGTATGATCTGCTTGGCTATGGAGACGCAAGCAAGC
>NW_016940196.1:0-651 GCF_001483705.2 Eufriesea mexicana | reverse complement strand
ATATTAGAGTACGGAAGAACGCAGAAATCAGCCGAATAGCATTGTACAGCGCAAAAGTGACAGGTTGCCCCTGTCGCGCTAACAAATCGTAATGCAACCGAAATACGTAACCAGACTCAATCTAACGTAACGAGACCACCAATTTTGACCTCGCGAGAGCCAAGCAGAATCTACTAGAGCACAGCAGAGCGCAGAAATCCACCGCATTTCAGTGTACAGCACAAAAGTCAAAGGTAGCCTATCCTAACCCAAAGAAACGTAACCTTGCCGTACGTAACCTATTTCCACCTAACGCGCAGCGTCCACTGTTTCTGCCCTCCCAAGGGCAAAGCAGAGCATATTACATCACAGTAACGTGCGGAAATCCACCGCATGGTAGTGTACAGCACACAAAGCAAGGCTATCCTGGCCTAACCTAACAGAACATAGCATAACGGAACGTAACGTAACTCCATCTAACCACCCTACACCACTGTTGCTGACATCAACAGATCCAAGCGGGATATACTACAGCAGAGTAGCTAACAAACATTCGCCGTGCTTCATTGTGTTCATTGTGTAGAACCCAAGTCAAAGATATCCTAACCCAAACTGGCCTAACCTAACCCAGCCAAACGTCGCTTATATCAGAGTAACGCGCCAATGCAACCA
>NW_016940195.1:0-625 GCF_001483705.2 Eufriesea mexicana | reverse complement strand
CAGGTCAGGCCAGGCCAGGATAGATTAGGTCACTGCAGGCCAGGCCATGTCAGGACAGATAAGGCCAGGTCAAGTCAGGTCAGGTCAAGACAGGTCGGGTCAGGACAGGTCAGGTCAGGCCAGGATAGGACAGGTCAGGTTAGGCCAGGCCAGGAAATGTTAAGGTCATGACAGGTCAGGCCAGTTCAGGTAAGGGCAGGTAAGGACATGACAGGTCAGGCCGCTTCAGGTAAGGGCAGGTCAGGCCATTCCAGGTCGGGTCAGGTGAATTCAGGTCTGGTGACGTAAGGTCGCCTCAGGGCAGGTCAGGTCAGGTCAGGACAAGTCAGGTCACGTCAGGTGAGTTCAGGTCAGATCAGGACAGTTCAGTTCAGGACAGGTCAGGTCAGGGCAGGCCATGTCTGGTCTGGCCAGCCCAGGACATGCCAGGGATTGCCGGGGCAGTTCCGGACAGGTCAGGTCAGGTCATGCGAGGCCCGGTCAGGCCAGGCCATGTCAGGTCAGGTTAGGTTAGGTTAGGTCAGATCAGGTCAGGTCAGGTCAGGCCAGGCCAGGACAGGTAAGGTAAGGTCATGACAGGTCAGGCCAGTTCAGGTAAGGGCAGGTCAGGGCATTCCGGGTCGGG
>NW_016940194.1:0-490 GCF_001483705.2 Eufriesea mexicana | reverse complement strand
CTACCGGTTTGCAGTGCATAGCACAATGTAGCCATCCTAACCAAACTGAATCTAAATTAACCTTACCGAACGCAACATAACTCAACCAAACGTGCCACGACTGCTATTACCGAGCTCCACAGAGACAAGCAGATGCTAGTAGAGCAATGCAAAGGGCTGATATCGACCGAACAGCATCGAACAGCAGTGTATAGAACAAAAGTCAAAGCTATCCTAACCAAACCTATCCTAACCTAGCCAAGCCAAACGTAACATGTCTCAACCAAGCGTGCCGCGAACGTTATTGCTGGCTTCCACAGAGACAGGCGGAACGTATTAGGGCAAAGTAGAGCGCAGAAGTCCAACAAATAGAAGTGCATAGCACAAAAGTTGTAGCTATCCTAACCCAGCGCAACGTAACCCAAACAAGCCGAACGTACTGTAACTCCGTCTAGCGTGCAGCGACAGCAATTTCTGGCATCACGGGAGCCGAGCATAGTATAGTAGAGCA
>NW_016940193.1:0-239 GCF_001483705.2 Eufriesea mexicana | reverse complement strand
TTGGAGAATAGGTCGCCTAACGTTATCAACCAATTGCAACTACAGCCATCTACTTGCCAGCGAATTGGTCTTTTCAAAATCTGTAACCTCCTATCGCTTGGTGAATATATCGCCTAACGCCTTCAATCCAATGGCATGTACAGTGCCCTACTTGCCAGAGAAAAGGTATTTTCAACATCTATAAGCTGTCACAGCTTGGCGATTAGGTCGCCTAACGCCCTCAATCTAATAGCAAGTAC
>NW_016940192.1:0-1095 GCF_001483705.2 Eufriesea mexicana | reverse complement strand
AGCCAGATGCTATAGCATTGCAATGGCCATAGCAGACCAATAGAATCTTTCCTCCATATTTATCCAAAAAAGATCGGTCACCACGATATTATTCGAAAATGTCAATAAAATTGATTTTTCGAGGCAAATTCTATACCATTGCAAAGGCTATAGCACGCCAATATAATCTTTCCTCCTTATTTATGCAAGAAGGTTAACACACTACGATATTAGTCGAAATTATCAATAAAATTGTATTTTCGAGACAGATTCGATAGGATTGCAATGGCTATAGCACGCCAATAGAATCCTTCCAAATTATTTATGCAACAAAGTAAGCTCACCAAGCTATTAGCCGAAAATGTCAATAAAATTGAATATTCCAGGCAGATTCTATAGCACTGCAATGGCTATTGCACGCGAATATAATCTTTCCTCCTTATTATTGAAGAAAGTAAGCTCACCATGACATTAGCCCAAAATGTCAATAAAATTGAATTTTCGAGCCAGATGTAATAGCATTGCAATGGCCATAGCAGACCAATAGAATCTTTCCTCCATATTTGTGCAAAAAAGATCTGTCACCACGATATTATTCGAAAATGTCAATAAAATCGATTTTTCGATATTAATTCTATAGCATTGCAGTATTCTATAGCACTGCGATGGCTATAGCACGCCAATAGAATCTTTCCTCCTTCATTATGCAAGAAGGTCCACACACTACGATATTATTCGAAATCATCAATGAAATTGTATTTTCGAGGCAGATTCTATAGGATTGCAATGGCTATAGCACGCCAATAGAATCCCTCCAAATTGCAACAAAGTAAGCTCTCCAAGATATTAGCCGAAAATGTCAATAAAATTGAACATTCCAGGCAGATTCTATAGCACTGCAATGGCTATTGCACGCGAATATAATCTTTCCTCCTTATTTATGCAAGAAAGTTGGCTCATCAGGATATAAGTGGAAAATGTAAATAAAATTAAATTTTTCAGCCAGTTTGTATTGTATTGCAATGTCTATAGCGCGCCAATAGAATCTTTCCTCCATATTTAAGCAAGAAAGTTGGCTCACAACGATATTAGTCGAAAATGTTAATAAAATTGAAT
>NW_016940191.1:0-578 GCF_001483705.2 Eufriesea mexicana | reverse complement strand
AGTCCAGGCCAGGCCAGGTAAGGTCATGACATGTCAGGCCATTTCAGGTAAGGGCAGGTCAGGACATTCCGGGTCGGGTCAGGTGAATTCTGGTCTGGTGACGTAAGGTCGTCTCAGGGCAGGTCAGGTCAGGTCAGGACAAGTCAGGTCACGTCAGGTCATTTCAGGTCAGATCAGGTCAGTTCAGTTCAGGACATGTATGGTCCCGACGGGTAAGGTCAGTTCAAGTCAGGGCAGGCTAGGACATTCCAGGTTGGACAGGTTAGGGCAGGTCAGGTCAGGTCATGTCAGGGCCGGTCAGGTCAGGACAGGTCAGGCCCGGCCAGGATAGGTCAGGTCCGGTCAGGTCAGGTCAGTTCAGTTCAGGACATGTATGGTCCCGACGGGTAAGGTCAGTTCAAGTCAGGGCAGGTTAGGCCATTCCAGGTGGGACAGGTTAGGTCAGGTCAGGTCAGGTAAAGTCAGGTCATGTCAGGTCAGGAGAGGTCTGGTTCGGTCATGTCAGGACAGGATAAGACAGGTCACATCAGGCCAGGCCATGTCAAGCCAGGAAAGGTCAGGTCAAGTCAGGTCAGGTC
>NW_016940190.1:0-454 GCF_001483705.2 Eufriesea mexicana | reverse complement strand
GGTTTCTGTGATCTGACTGTGCTCTACCACATTCTACACGGCCTTGGGGTTGGCCAGAAGCAGTGGTAGCGTCACGACATATTGAGATATGCTTCCTTCGTTTAGGCTGGGTTAGGTCAGGTTTGGTTCCGGTATCTACGGCCATTTCCATTGTGCTATTCGCTGCAATGCGGTGGGTTTCAACGCTCTAGTGTGCCCTGGTACATTCTGCTTGACTCTGTGGAGGACACCAATAGTGGTCAGGTCATGTTGGTTTGGATTATGCTTCGATCGGGCTTGCCACATTTGGCCAGGTAAGGATAGGCTACCATGACCACTGGCTTTAGACTGCTATTCGGTACATGTCTGCACTCTAATGTGCTCTAATATGCTCTGCCTGGCTCTGAGGAGGCCGGCAATATTGGTCTTGCCATGTTATGTTTAAATACACTGAATTTGGGTAGATAAGGTAAAG
>NW_016940189.1:0-450 GCF_001483705.2 Eufriesea mexicana | reverse complement strand
TAGGTTATAGGTTTTGAGTAGACCTATTTTCTGGCAAGTATATGGCACTACTTGCCATTGGGTTGAAGGCGTTGGGCGATCTATTCACCAAGCTACAGCAGATTATAGATTTTGAATAGACCTATTCTCTGCCAAGTAGATGGCTGTACTTGCCATTGGTTTGAAGGCGTTAGGCGATCTTTTCTACATTCCACAACAGGTTATTGATTTTGAATTGACCTATTCTCTGGACAGTAGATGGCTGTACTTGTCATTGGATTGAAGGCGTTAGGCGATCTGTTCACCAAGCTATAACAGGTTATAGATTTTGAACAGACCTATTCTCTGCCAAGTAGATGGCAGTACTTGCCATTGGATTGAAGGCGCTAGGCGATGTATTCACCAAGATATACCAGATTATAGGTCTTGAATAGCCCCATTCTCTGGCAAGTAGATGGCTGTACTTGCCAT
>NW_016940188.1:0-636 GCF_001483705.2 Eufriesea mexicana | reverse complement strand
ATAGGTCTATTCAAAATCTATAACCTGTTATCGCTTGGCGAATAGATCGCCTAACGCCTTCAACCCAATGGCAGGTACAGCCGTCTACTTGCCAGCGGATTGGCCTATTCAAAATCAATAATCTGTTATAGCTTGGTGAATAGGTCGCCTAACGCCTTCAACCGTTGGCAAGTACTGCCATCTGCTTGCCAGAGAATAGGTCTATTAAAAATATATTACCTGTTATAACTTGCTGAATAGATCGCCTGACGCCTAGAATCCAATGGCAAGTACAGCCATCTACCTGCCAGAGAAGAAGTCTAACCAAACTCTATTACCTGTTATAGCTTGGTGAATAGAGCGCCTAACGCCTTCAATCCAATGACAAGTACAGCCATCTACTTGCCAAAGAATAGGTCTATTCAATATATATAATCTGCTTTACGCCTTCAATCGAATGGCAAGTACAGCCATCTACTTGCCAGAGAATAGGCCTATTCAAGATCTCAAATCTGTTATAGCTTGATAAATACGTCGCCTAACGCCATCAATCCAATGGCAAGTACAGCCATCTCCCTGCCAGAGTATAGGTCAATTCAAAATCTATAACCTGTTATAGCATGGTGAATAGATGGCATAACGCCTACAATCCAATGG
>NW_016940187.1:0-617 GCF_001483705.2 Eufriesea mexicana | reverse complement strand
TCCCCAAGCTATAACATGTTATAGATTTTGAATAGACCTATTTTCAGGCAAGTAGATGTCTGTACTTTTCGTTGGATCGAAGGCGGTTGGCGATCTATTCACCAAGCTATAACAGATTATAGATTTTGAATGGACCGATTCTCAGGCTAGTAGATGGCAGTACTTGCCATTGGATTGAAGGCGATAGGCGACCTATTCACCAAGCTATAAGAGAATACAGATTTTGAATAGACTTATTCTCTGGCAAGTAGACGGCTGTACTTGCCATTGGATTGAAGGCGTTAGTCTATTTATTCACCAGGATATAAGAGGTTATAGATTTTGAATAGACCTATCCTCTGGCAAGAAGATGGCGGTACTTGCCATTGGATTGAAGGCGTTAGTCTATTTATTCACCAGGATATAAGAGGTTATAGATTTTGAATAGACTTATTCTCTGGCAAGTAAATGGATGTACTTGCCATTGGTTGAAGACGTTAGGCGACCAATTCTCCAAGCTATAACAGTTTATAGATTTTGAATAGGCCTTCTCTATGGCAAGTAGATGGCTGTACCTGCCATTGGATTGAAGTCGCAAGGCGATCTATTCACCAAGCTATAACAGGTTATAGATTTTG
>NW_016940186.1:0-1477 GCF_001483705.2 Eufriesea mexicana | reverse complement strand
GAATAGTAGTGTATTGCACGAAACTCTAAGTTTACCTGACCGTCCTTATCATTTCCTAACCGACCAAAACGCAACCTTCAGGAATACTCCGAATAGTAGTGTATTGCACGAAACTCTAAGTTTACCTGACCGTCCTTATCATCTCCTAACCGATCAAAACGCAACCTAGCGCAACCGAACGTCCTGCGACCGCTATTGATTGGCTGCACAGAGTCTAGCAGATTACTGTAGAGCAATGCAGAGCGCAGAGATCCACCGAATAGCGGTGTGCAGCACAAAAGTCGAAGTTATCTCAACATAACCTGATATAACCTAACCTAACCAAACGTAGCATAGCTCAGCGTAACGTACCGCGACCACTGCTGCTGGCATCCCCTGAGCCAAGCAGAATACGCTACACCACTTAAGGTCACAGGAATCCGCCGAATATAACTGTATAGCACGAAAGACAATGCCATCCTAACCAAACATAACCTAACCTAACCTATCCAATTATAACCGTACTCAAAATAACGTGCCACGACGACAATTGCTCGCCTCCCCAGTGTCGTACAGAGTATAGTAAAGGAATGTTGAGCGCAGAAATCCACCGAACAGCAGAGTATAGTTCAAAGTTCAAAGAAGCCCTAACCAAACATTCCCATCCTGCCACAAAGGAACGTAGACAACTCAACCCAACATGCCGAGACCGCTATTGCTTGCCACCCCAGAATCAAGCAGAACATAGAGCGCAGTAGAGCGCAGAAATCTGAGTTGAGCAGGATACAGTACGGAAGTCTATGCTACCCTATCCTATAGTCACAAAACGTAACATTCCCAAACGTGGCATATCTCAACATGCCATGACGATCACACCATTGCTGGCACCCACAGAGAAAAGCAGAATTTACTTCAGCACAGCCGAGCGCAGAAATCCACCGAAAAAAAGTGTAGACCACGATAGTCGAACATAACCTAGCCTAACATGTCCTGACCCAACCTATTCGAACGTTATGTAACTCAACACAGCGTGACGAGACCAACATTTCTAGTTGCCAGGCAGAAGGTGTTATAACATAGTACGAAGCAGAAATCCAACGAATTGCAGTGTATAGCAAGAAGGTCAACGCTATCGTGTCCTAACCTAGCCAAACATAACAGAACCGGACGTAACCTAATTCATACTATCGTGCCAGGTCGCTATTGCTTGCTTCTCCAGAACCGAGCAGAATATACCGGAGCAGAGCAGAGAGCAGAAATCCGCCATATTGCACTGTATAGCACAATATCAAATCTTCCCTATCCTAACATATCCAATCGTAACACAACCAAACGTAACCTATCTCAACAAAGAGAACCGCGACCACTATTCCTGTCCGCCACAGAGCCAAGCAGTATATGCTAGAGCACAGCAGAGCGCAGAAATACAACGCACCGCAGTGCAAGGTACAAAAGTGAAAGATACACTAACCTAACCTAACATGAACTAACATACACA
>NW_016940185.1:0-994 GCF_001483705.2 Eufriesea mexicana | reverse complement strand
CCACCCCAGAGCCAAGCAGAACATATTAGAGGAGTGTCGATAGCAGGAACCCATAGATTCGCACTGTATAGCTGCACAAAAGTAAAAGCTCCCTGTCCCAAATTATCAAAACGTAGCATAACCAAACGTAACCTATTAACACCAAGCGAGCCTAGAACACTTATGCTAGCCCCCAGAACCAAGCTTAACATATCAAGGGGGAGTAGAGCACATAAATCCATAGCATCGCAGTGCCAAGCAAAAAAGTCAAAGAAATCCAAACCTAACCTAAACCAACATAACATAATCAAACGAAGCCTAATTCAACATAACGCGCCGCAGCCACTATTGCTGGACTCCCTAGGGCCAAGCAGAAAACGGTAGAGATAAGTAGAGCGGAGGAATTCACCAAATAGCAGTGTACACCACGTATGTCGAAACTACTCGTACCTAACACATACAAAGGTTACCTAACTGAACGTAGCCTGCCACAAACTATCGTGCGGAGACCACTGCTACAGGAATCCCCAGTGCCAAGAAGAGCATACTGGAGCACAGTAGATTGCAGGAAGCTGCGAAATAAAAGCGAATAGCGCAAATGTCACAGATACCATAAGTTTACCTGACGCAACCTAACCAAACCAAGTGTAGACTAACTGAACCTGACGAGACGAGAACACTGTTGCTGGCATCCCCATCGCCGAGCAGAACATATTAAAGGAGAGTAGAGAGCAGGAGACCAATGAATGGCAATGCATTGCTGAAAAGCCGAAGACGTCCTAGCCCAACCCAGTCACAACTAACCTAACCCAACGTTACTTAACAGAACCTAGCGTGCCGAGACAAATAGCGTGCCGAGACAACTATTGCTGGCATATCAGAGCCAAGCAAATAATATTATAGCACAGTAGATCGCAGAAATCCCTTTCATAGCAGTGTATAGCAAAGAAGACGGATCTATCTCTTCATAACCTAACCAAACGTGACATAACCAAACGTAACGTAACTCAACCTA
>NW_016940184.1:9137-10311 GCF_001483705.2 Eufriesea mexicana | reverse complement strand
TACATTGCTCCACTATACTCCGATCGACTATCGGGAGGCGGGAAGGGGTTGTCGTGGCATGTCAGTTTGAGTTAGGTTACGTTTGGTCTGGTTAGGTTAGTTTAATTTCGGTTAGGATGGCTATGACTTTCGTACTGCACGCTATTATGTGTTGGATTCCTGTGATCTAATGTTCTCGGCTATATTGCTCTTGGCTTTGCGGACGCTAGCAGCAGTGGTCGCGGCATGTTATGTTGAGACATGCTACGTTCCGTAAGGTTAGGTTAGATCAGGTTACGTTAGTATATCTTTGTCTCTTGTGATGTACACTGCTATTCGCGCATATCTGCGCTCTACTGTGTTCTAATGTTCTCTGCATGGATCTGGGGAGGCCAGCAATAGACGTCTCGGCACGTTAGGTCGAGTTACGTTAGGTTTTGTTAAGTTAGGTTTGGTCATGGTATGTTAGGATATCTTCGCCTCTTGTGCTACACACTGCTATTCAGTCGATCTCTGCGCTTTACATTGCTCTACTGTACCCCGCTCGATCCTGGGGCGGTGAGCAGTAGTGGCCGTGGCAAGTTAGTATCAGTTACGTTATGGTCGGTTGGGTCAGGTGAGGTTAGGATATCTTATAATCTTGTGCTGCTCACTACCATGCGGCGGATATCTGCGCACGACACCTCCTTAGTTCTTTCGGCTTGTCTTTGTGGAGGCCAGCAATATTGGTCTCGTCATCTGCGGTTGTGTTATGTTACGTTTGTCTGTGTTAGCACATGCTACTTCGACTTTAATCCCATACCCTGGCTTTCGGTGGATTTCTGCGGTCCAATATGCTCTAATATGCTCTGCTTGGCTCCGGGGCGGCCAGCAATATTGGTCTCGTCACGTTATGCTGTGTTACACTACGTATGCATTAGTTGGGTTTGGTCAAATTTGGTCAGGGTACGCTAGTCTTATCTGCTATACACTGCAATGCGATGGATTTCTGCGCCCTGCTGCGCTCTAGTATATTCTGCTTAGCTCTCGGGAGAACAGTGGTCGCGGCACGTTGCGTGCGTCTGGCTACACTTGGTTACGTTACGCTTAATTATGTTGGGACGCGATAGCTTTAACTTTTGTGGTATACTACTACTCGGTGGATTCCTACGCTCTAAATGGCTCTAATATGGTTTGCTTGGCCTTGGGGGGGGGG
>NW_016940184.1:0-366 GCF_001483705.2 Eufriesea mexicana | reverse complement strand
GCCTAACGTAATCTAACCCAACCTAACGAGCCTCGACCACTATTGCTGGCCGCCCCAGAGCCAAGCAGAGCATATTAGAGCAATGTAGAGCGCAGAAATAAACCGACTTGCACTGTACAGCTCAAAAGTCAAAGCTGCCCTGTCCTAACCTAACCAAACGTATCATAACCAAACGCAACATATCTCAGACTAACGTGCTGAGGCCAATACTGCTGGCATCCCCGTAGCCAAGCAGAATGTACTAGATATCAGCAGAGCACAAGAATCCACCCAATAGCAGTGTATAGCACAAAAGTCAAAGCAAATCTATCCCAACCTGTCCGAACGTAACGTAACCGAACGTAGCCTAACCTTGCCTAACGTGCC
>NW_016940183.1:0-287 GCF_001483705.2 Eufriesea mexicana | reverse complement strand
AATATCTTGGTGAGCCAGCTTTATTGTATAAATACGGAGGAAAGATTCCTTTGGCGTGCTATAGCGGTCGCAATGCTATACAATCTTGCTGGAAAATTCAATTTTACTGACATTTTCGACCGATATCGTGGTGAGCTGACTTCCTTGCATAGGTAAGGAGGAAAGATCCTTTTGGCATGCTATAGTTATTGCAATTCAGTAGAATCTGGCTGGAATGTTCAATCTTGTTGACATTTTCGACTAATATCGTGGTGGGCTAACTTCCTTGCATAAGTAAGGAGGAAAGA
>NW_016940182.1:0-342 GCF_001483705.2 Eufriesea mexicana | reverse complement strand
TGTATGAATGGTTGTACGACTGTATTGGTGGATGGATGTATGGATGGATGGATGTATGTATGGGTGGATGTATGGATAGATGGATGGATGGATGCATGGATGTATGGGTGGATGGGTGCATGAATGTGTGGTTGTATGATTGGTTCGACGTACGGATGGACGTGTGTATGAATGGACGGAAGGGTGGCTGGCCGGGTGATTGGATGAACGGACGGATGGATGGATGGGTGGATGGATGGACGAATGGATGGATGGGTGGGTGTTTGGATGTATGGATGTATGCGTGCATCTATGAACGAATGTATGTATTTATGTATGCATACGTGTATGGAAGGGCATATG
>NW_016940181.1:0-911 GCF_001483705.2 Eufriesea mexicana | reverse complement strand
TCCCCAGTGCCAAGACGAATATACTAGAGATCAGCAGAGCGCAGAAAGCCGCACGAGTGCAGCGAATGGCGCAAAAATCATAGATACCTTAACCTCACATGACCTAACCTAACCTAACCTAACGTAGACTAACTAAGAGCGACGAGACGAGACAACTTCTGCCGTCCCCCGCAGCGTCAAGCAGGACATACTAGAGCACAGTAGAGCGCAGAAATCAACAGAATAGCGGTGTAAACCGCGAAAGACGTTGCTATGCGCACCTAACGAAAACTAACACAACCTGACATAGCCTGGCATAAATCAACCTAACGTGCCGAGACCACTGTCGCTGACCGCCCCAGAAGCAAGCAGAGCGTATTAGAGCACTGCAGTGGGCAGAAATCCACCGAATAGCAGTATGTTGCCCAATAGTCGATGCTATCCTGTCCTACCCTAGCCAAACGTAACATAGCCAAACGTAGCAAATATCTTCCTGACGGGCCGAGACCACTGTTACTGGCCTCCGCACGGTCGAGCAGGGCACAGTGGAGCAATGCGGAGCGTATAAATACGACGAATATCCGTGTATAGCACTAAAGTCACAGCTATCTTATCCTAACCAGTCCAAACGTAATATGATGGAACGCAATCTAATTTCACCTAACGTGCCGAGACCACTACTGCTTGATTCTCTGGAGCCAAGCAGAATATAATAGGGCGCAGCAGAGAGCAGAATGCCTCCAAAGAGCAGCGAATTACACAAACGTCAAAGAAATCCTAGCCTTACGTGTCCTGTCGTAACCAAACGAAGCGCAGGCTAACAATTCCTAACGCGACGAGACCGAATTTCATCTCCTCCACAGTGCCACGCAGAACATACCAGAGCACAGTAGAGCGCAGAAATCCTCAGCATTGTAGTGTAAGGCACAAAA
>NW_016940180.1:291-1225 GCF_001483705.2 Eufriesea mexicana | reverse complement strand
ATGGTTATAGCTTGCCAATCTAATCTTTCCTCCTTGTTTATGCAAGAAAGATAGCTCACCACAATGTTAGTCGAATATGTTAATAAAATTGAACTTTCCAGCCCGATTCTTCAGCATTGCAATGGCTATAGCAGGCCAAAAGGATCTTCCCTCCTTACTTATGCAAGGAAGTCGGCTCACCAGGATATTTGTCGAAAATGTCAAAAAATTGAATTTTCCTGCAAGATTCTATAGCATTGCAATGGTTACTGCTTTCCAGCAGAACCTCTCCGCCTTATTTACGCTAGAAGGATAACTCACCATGATATTAGTTGAAAATGTCCATAAAATCATAACTGCCAGTCACATTCCATATCATTTCAATGGATATTGCACGCCAAAAGCATCTTTCCTCCATACTTATGCAATGAAGCTTCCTCACCATGATATTAGTCGAAAATGACAATAAAATTGAACTCTCCAGACAGATTCAGCAGCATTGCAATGGTTATAGCTTGCCAATATAATCTTTCCTCCTTGTTTATGCAAGGAAGTTAGCTCACCACGGTATTAGTCGAAAATGTCAATAAAATTGAACTTTCCGGCCAGATTCTACAGCATTCCAATGGCTATAGCACGCAAAAGGGATCTTTCCTCTATACTTATGCAAGGAAGTCGGCTCACCACGATATTAGTCGAAAATGACAATAAAATTGAACCTTCCAGCCAGATTCTGCAGCCTTGCAATGGTCATAGCTTGCCAATATAATCTTTCCTCCTTGTTTATGCAAGAAAGTTAACTCACCACGGTATTAGTCGAAAATGTCAATGAAATTGAATTTTGCAGCAAGATTCTGCAGTATTGCAATGGCTATAGCACTCCGAACGGATCTTTCCTGCTTACCTATGCAAGGAAGCTAGCTCACCACGTTATTTGTCGAAAATGTCAATAAAA
>NW_016940180.1:0-245 GCF_001483705.2 Eufriesea mexicana | reverse complement strand
ATTGCAATGCCAATAGCACGCCAATAGGATCTTTCCGTCTTATTTACGAAAGAAAGGTAGCTAACCACGATATTAGTCGAAAATGTAAATAAAATTGAATGTGCCAGGCACATTCTATATCATTGCAGTGGCTATAGTACGCCGAAAGGATCCTGCCTCCTTACTTATGCAAGAAAGTTACCTCACCACGATATTAGTCGAAAATGACATTAAAATTGCAATTTCCAGCCAGATTCTATAGCTTT
>NW_016940179.1:0-425 GCF_001483705.2 Eufriesea mexicana | reverse complement strand
CAAACCTAACTCATCGTAACCTTCCACAACATACCGTGACGGGACGTCTATTGCAGCACCCTCCAAGAGCCAAGCAGAATCAATTAGCGGAAAGTAGGGCGCAGATGTTCACGGAATAGCAGTTTACAGCACAAAAGTCTAAGCTATATTATCCTAACAAAACTAAACGTAATAATGTAACGTAACCAAACGAAACATACCTGAACCTATCGTGAAGAGACCTCAATTGCTGCCCTCCGCAGAGACAAGCAGAACATACCAGACGACAGCGGAGCCCAAAAAGCCATAGAATATCAGTGTATAGCACAAGAGTCGAAGATATCCTATCTCAACTTCGCCAATCGTAAAATAACCGAACGTATCGGAACTCCAGGTAACGTGCCGAGGACACTCCTGCTGCCATCCCCAGTGCCATACAGAACATA
>NW_016940178.1:0-242 GCF_001483705.2 Eufriesea mexicana | reverse complement strand
AACAGATTATACCGCGAAAGGCAAAGCTACCCATACCTAGCCCAGACTGACGCAACCCATCCGAGCGTAACATAACTCAACCTAACCAGACGAGACAATATAGCTGGCCTTCCCAGCTCCGAGCAGAGCGTAGTAGAGCACTGTAGAGCGCAGGAATCCACCGAATTGCAGTGTATAGCAAAAAGCCTTAGCTATCGTATCCTAACCTAACCAAACGTAACATAACCGGACGCTACCTCACA
>NW_016940177.1:0-534 GCF_001483705.2 Eufriesea mexicana | reverse complement strand
AGAGCGCAGAAATCCACCGAATAGCAGCGTATAACACAAAAGACGAGGATATCCTAACCTAACTTGGCCTAACCTATCCTAGCTGTATGCAGCATAACTCAATGTTATGTGCCCATTCCACTATTCCGCGCATCACCCGAGTGAATCAGAGTATTTTAGAGTAACGTAGAGCGCAGAAGTTCTCCGAATGGCAGTGCACAGCACAAAAGTGGAAGATATCCTAACCTCACCTACCTAACCTAATCTAACCAAACGTAGGATGACCCACAACATGTTTCCCCGACCGCAGCTTCTGCCATACCCGGGACCAAGCAGAATATAACAGAGCACAGTAGACCACAGAGGTCCACCGAAAAGCAGTGTACAGCACGAAACTAAGAGCCAGACATACCCAACTTTACCCACCTATCCTAACCAAACGTAACCTAACAAAAACTAACGTGCCACTACCACTATTGCTCGCCTCCGCAGAGTCGATCAGAGTATAGCACGGCACTGTAGAGCCCAGAAATTCACCGAGTAGACGTGTATAGC
>NW_016940176.1:4433-5235 GCF_001483705.2 Eufriesea mexicana | reverse complement strand
ATGTTACGTTCGGTTAGGTTAGGTGAGACGATGCTAGGACATTGAAGCACAGGCTCCTGTGCTGTGCACTGGTATTCGGTGGATTCATGCGCTCTATATTGCTTTTCTGTACTCTGCTCGATACTCGGGATGCCAGAAATTGTGGTCTCGGCACGCTAGGTTATGTTAGGCGAGGTTTGGTTGGGCCATAGAAGTCTGGGTTGGGTTTGGATAGCCTAGTCTTACTTGGTATACACTGTTGTTCGTTGGATTATTGAGATCTACTGTGCTGTAGTTGGTCCTTCTTGTCTCTGGTGAGGGCAGCAGTAGTGACCTCGCAACATTTGGCTGCGTTAGGCTACGTTCGGTTACGTTACGTTGAGCCTGGTTAGGATAGTGTAGCTTTGACTTTCGTGGTATACACCGATGTTCGGTGGATTTCTGCGCTCTACTGTGATCTACTATACTACGCTTGGCCATGGGGAGCCCAGCAATATTTGTCGCGGCGAGTTACATTCAGTTGGGCTATGTGTGGCTATGTTCTGTTGGCTCGGGATAGGTCTGGCTAGATTAGGCCTTTCCGATATACACTGCGATTCTATGGATTTTCCTGTTCAACTCTGCACTAACATGTTCCGCTTTCTCTGCGGATGGCAGCAACCATGGCCGCGGCAGGCCAGGTTGCCATAAGTTACTTTGGGTCAGGTAAGGTTAGGACATGTTGGGTTAGGGTATCTTCTACTTTTGTGCTACACACAGCAATGCGGTGGATTACTGCGCTCTTCTGCGCTTCAATAATTACAGCTTGGCTCCGGGTAGCCAA
>NW_016940176.1:0-4049 GCF_001483705.2 Eufriesea mexicana | reverse complement strand
TAGGTATTGTGAGGTTACATTTGCTGTTAGGTTATGTTGGGTTAGGCTGCGATAGCTATGCCTTTTGTACTACGCACTGCAATTCTATGGACTCCTGCGCCCTATTTTGCGTTACCACACTTTGCTTGTCTCCGTGGACACCAGCAATTGTGCTGTCACGTTAGGTTGAGGAATGTTGCGTTTTGTGAGGTTTGGTTTGGTTTGGCTTGGCTAGGATAGCTTTGACTTTTGAGCTCTACACTGCTATTCGGATTACTCCTGCATTCTACATTGCTCTGCTATACTCTGCTTAGCCCTCGCGAGGCCAGCGTTACGTCTGCTTATGTTACGTTTGGTTAGGTTAGTTTGGGGTAGCTTTCACTTTTGCGCAGTAAACTGCTTTTCTGTGGATTTCTGCGAACTACTGTGATCAAATATACACTGCTTGGCGCTGCGCAGCCCGGCAACTGTGCTCTCGGTGCGTTGGGTTTTGTTATAGTACGTTTGGTTAGGTTAGGATAAGGTAACATTGACTTTTGTGCCATTCGCTGCTCTTCGGTGGATTTCTGCACTCTTCATTGCAACACTGCACTCCGCGTGACTCTGGGGAAGCCAGCAATATTGGTCGTTGCACTATAGGTTGTCATAGGTTATGTTCGGTATGTTGGGTTATGTTACGTTTGGTTAGGATAGATTTCACCTTCGTGGCATACGCTGCTATTCGGTGTACTTCTGCACTCTACTGTGTTCTACTATACTCCGCTCGACTCTGAGGAGTCCAGTAATAGTAGTCTCGGCCCGTAAGATTCGGTTGTGCAACGATTGGCTACGCTGCGATTGTTTGGGTTTGGTTTGGATTCCTCTGACTTTCGTGGTATACACTGATATTCGGTGGATTCCTACGCTCTACTGTGCTCTACTATACTCTGCTTGGCCATGGAGAGTCCTGCAATATCGGTCGGGGCACGTTAGGTTGTGTTATATTACGTTTGTTTATATTACGGTTGGCTATGTTGGGTGGTAATAGCTATGACTTTTGCGCTGTACACCGATATTCGGTGAACTTCAACGCTCCACAGTGCTCTATTATGTTCTGCTTGTCCCTGGGGAGGGCAGCAATTACGGTATCGTCACGTTAGGTTGAGTTATATTACGTTTGGTTATGTTTCGTTCCGTAATGTTAGGACATGATAGCTTTGTCTTTTATGCTATACACTGCTATTCGGTGTATTTCTGCGCCCTACATTGCACTACCATATTCTCCTCGTGTATGGTGGGGGCCAGTAATAGTGGCCTCGACAAGTTGGAATGAGTTAAGCTGCGTTTGGTTTGGTTACGCTTGTCTAGGTTAGGGTTGGATAGCTTCGACTTACGCGCGGTACACTGTTGTTCGGAGTATTCCTGCGCTCTACTGTGTTCTAGTATACGCTGCTTGGCTCTGGGGATGCCAGCAATAGTGTCCGTGGAACGTTAGATTAAGTCAAGTTGCGCTTGGCTCTGTTACGTTTGGTTAGGTTAGGATAAAGTAGATTAGGCTTTTGTGCTGCACACTGCTATTCGGTGGATATCTGAGCCCAACTTTGCTCTAATATGTGCTGCTTGTATCTGGGGAGGCCAGCAGTGGTGGTCGTGGCACGTTTGTTTCGGCTATGCTACGTTTGGTTTGTTTGGCATGGGATAAGTTTGGTTAGGATGGCTTTGACTTCTGTGCTATACACTGCTACTCGGTGGATTTCTGCGCTCTACTGAGCTCAAGTATATTCTGCTTGGACATTTGGTTTCCTGCTGTGGTGTTCCCGGCACGTTAGGCTGTGGTACGTTGAGAATGGTTATGCAAAGTTTGTTTGGATGGGACAGGATTAGTTTCACTTTTGTGCTATACACAGCTATTCAGTGGATTTCTGTACACTACTCTGCTCGAACATATTCTGCTTGGCTCTGCGGTGTCCAGCAGTGGCTTTCGCTGCACGTCGGCTTCGGTTGTGTTACGTCTGATTATGATACTGTTGGTTAGGTTAGAATAGGGTAGGTTTGCCTTTTTCGCTGTACACTGCTATTCGGTGAATCCTTGGGCTCTGCTGCGATCTGATACTACCTGCTTTGCTCTGCGGATACCAGAAATGGCGGCCGCGGCGCGTTACGTTTGGTTAGGCTTCGTTCGGTTTGGTTAGGTTTGTTTGGGGTAGGAATGGATATCTTCGACTTCCGTGAAGTGCACTGCCATTCTATGAACCACTGCTTTCTACTCACCTCTAATGTGCCCTGCTTTGCGATGTGGGGGCCAGCAATAATGGGATAGGCGCGTTAGGTTTGGATCGGCTTCGTTTGGCTGTGTTAGGTTATGCCACGTTAAGTTGTGACGTCTTCTACTTTTCCCCTTTACACTCCAATGCGGCGGATTCCTGCGGTCCTCTGTGCTCTAGTATATTCTGTTTGGCTCTGGAGAAGTCAGCAATAGAAGTGCAGGAGCGATAGGTTGAGTTAGGTTTCGTATGTTTATGTTGCGTCTTGTGAAGCTAGGATAGGATAACTTTGGCTTTTGTGCTATACAGTGCATTTCGGTGGATTTCTGCGCACCTCATTCCTCTACTATGCTCTGCTGGGCCCTAGCGATTCCTGCAGTAGATGTCTAGTATTGTTAGGTTTAGTTGTTCCAAGCTTGGTTAGGTTGGGTTGAGTAAGGTTATGTTTCGATGTCTCTGACTTTTGTGCCACACACTGTTTCTTGGTGGCTTTCTGCACTCTACTGCGCTCAAGAATGTTCCGCTTGGCTCCGCGGAGGTCAGCAGCAATGTTCTCAGCACGTTAGCTTGAGTTGGATATCGTTCGGTTGTGCTGCGTTTGGTTAGCACATGATGGGGTAGCCTTGACTCTTATACTGTACACCGCTATTCCTTGGACTCCGGCCTTCTACATTGCTCTAATATGCCCTGCATGTCTCTGGGGGCCAGCAAGATTATTCTCGGCACGTTACATTTAGCTATGTTACGCTTGGCTCAGCCAGGTTAGGACAGGTTACGTCAGGATTACTTTGACTTCTGTGTCGCAAACTGCTATGCGGAAGATGACTGTTCCCTAATGTGCTCTAGTATGTTCTCCCTGGCTCTGGGGCTATCAATGGTGGTATCGGGAGGCTAGGTCGCGTTATGCTACGCTTGGCATGGCTAGGTTAGGGCTTGTTAGGTTAGCATAGCTTTGACTTTTGTGCTACACACTGCTATTCTATGGACTTCTGCGCTCTAGTGTACTCTAGTACGCTCTGCTATGCTCTGTGGAGCGCAGCAATAGCGGTCTTGGCACGTTACGTTGAGTTTGGTTACGTTCGGTAGTGTCACGGTGGATTAGGTTCGGATACGGAACCTATGACTTTTGTGCTGCAAACTGTTTCCGGTAGATTTCTGCGCTCTGCTGTGCCCCAATATGCTTTGTTCTGTCCTGTGGAGGCCAGAAATCGTGGCCGCGGCATGTTGGGTTGTGTTAGATTACGTATTGTTAGTTTATGTTGGCAAGGGTAAAGATCGGATAGCTTTGATTTATTTACTACACACTGCGTTTCTATGCATTTCTGCGCCCTACTCCCCTCTAGTATATTCTGCAAGGCCCTGAGGAGGCCAGCAGTAATGGTCGTAGCACGTTAGGTTGAGTTTGGTTACGTTCGCTTGTGTTAAGTTTGCCTATGTTGGGATGGAAAAGCTTTGACCCTTGTGCTATACACTGATATTCGATGGATCTCTGCCCCCCACTGTGCTTTAATGTGCTCTGCATGGCTTTGGGGAGGACAGCAGTAGTGGTCTCGGCACGTAACTTTGAGTTATGCTACTTTCGGTTATGTTACGATTGTTTGAGTTAGGAAAGGATAACTTTAACTTTCGTGCTAAACACCTATATTCGGTGGACTTCTGAGCTCTAATGTGCTCCAGTAAGTTCTGCTTGTCTCTGGGAGACCAGCAATAGTGTTCGTGTCTCGTCGGTTGTGTTACATTTCGTTTGCCATGGTTAGGTTAGGTTAAGTTTGGTTAGGACGGATATGTCCTTTGTGCTATACACAGCTGTACGGTGGACTCCTCCGC
>NW_016940175.1:0-856 GCF_001483705.2 Eufriesea mexicana | reverse complement strand
CAGCGCGTTAGGATGAAATAGATTACGTATGGTTATTTTAAGTTTGGTAAGGTTAGAATAGGACGGCTTTGACTTTCGTGCTATACACTACCATTCGGTGGACTTCTGCGCTCTTCATTGCTCTAATATGCACCGCTTGGCTTTGGGCGAACAGCAATAGTGGTGGCGGCACGGTATGTTGAGCTGCGTATGTGTGTCTACGCAGAGATACATAGATTAAAGCCATAAAAGCAACGTAACCGAACTCAACCAGACGTACCAGAACCACAATTTGTGGCCACCACAGAGCCGAGCAGAACGCACTAGAACACAGTGGTGCGTAGAAATCCACCCAAAAACAGTTTATACCACGAAAGGAAAAGCTATCCAAACATAACCCAGACTAGCATAACCTAACCGAAGGTAGCCTAACTAAACCTAGCGTGCCGATACCATCATTACTGTTCCCCACAGTCGAATAGATTATAGTAGGGCAATGTAGAGCGTAGGAATCCACCAAATAGCGTTGTATTGCACGAAAGTCAAAGCTACTTTGTCCTAACCTAACCAATGGTAGCATCACCAAACGTAGCATGGCAAAACCAATCGTACTACGACCACTGTTGCTGGCCTGCCCAGGGACGAGCAGAGTATAAAAGAGCTGGGTGGAGCGCAGAAAGCCACCAAGTAGCAATGTAGTACACAAATCTAGTCAAACGGAGCGTATCTGAACGTAGCGTGCCGAGACTACAATTGCTGGCCTCATCAGAGACAAGTAGAGCATGCTGGAGCACAGTAGAGCGCAAAAACTCATCGAACAGCATTGTACAACAGAGAAGTCAAAGCAACCCTATCCTAACCTAGCCACTCGTGACAT
>NW_016940174.1:0-340 GCF_001483705.2 Eufriesea mexicana | reverse complement strand
TGCCGTAATTGTGGTCTCGGCACGATAGGGTAGGTTATGTTACGTTTGGCTTTATTGCGTTTGGTTAGGTTAGGACAAGGTAGATCTGACTTTTGTGCTGAACGCTGCTATTCGGGGGACACCTACGCCCTACAGTACTCCGATATGTTCCGCTTGACACTGGGAAGGCCAGCAATTGTGGTCTCGGCACGTTAGGCTGATCCATGCTACGTATGGTTCGGCTATGATAGCTTTGGTTGGGTTTGCATTGCTTTGACTTTCGTGGTATACATACCTGTTCTGTGGATTTCTGCTCTCTACTGTATTCTGGTGCTCTCTGCTTGGTACTGCGGACGCCAGA
>NW_016940173.1:0-531 GCF_001483705.2 Eufriesea mexicana | reverse complement strand
CATACATCCATACATCCATACATCCACACATATATACATCCGTACATCCACACCTCCGTACATTCGTCTATCCATACATCAATCCACCCATAGATGTAATATTCATCCATACATCCATCAACCGATGAGCCCATCCATCCATACGTTCATCCATACATCAATACATACATCCACACAAACATCCATACATACATCCATACATTCATACATTCATGCATCCATACATACATCAGTCCGCACGTTCATCCATGCACACATCTACACATCCCGGCATCCATACATCCATACATATTACCATCCTTACCGCCATCCGTCCATAATTCCATCCATCCATACGTCCATACATATAGAAATCCATACATCCGTCCACCGATGCTTCCATCCATCCATACATTCATACATACATCAATACATTCATACATACATCCACCCATACATACATCCATATATCCATCCATCCATACAAATATCCTTTCATTCATCCATCCATCCATATATCCATACATATATACATCCATACATCCATACATC
>NW_016940172.1:0-1024 GCF_001483705.2 Eufriesea mexicana | reverse complement strand
CGATAATGGTCGAAAATGTCAGTAAAATTGTATTTTCCAGCCAGATTCTGTAGCACTGCAGTGTCTGTAGCACGCCAATGGAATTTTCCCTCCTTATTTACGATTATATGCAAGAAAGTTTGCTCACACCGATATTAGTCGAAAATGTCAATAAAATTTTATTTTACAGTCAGATTCTGTTTCATTCCAACGGCTACAGCAGGCCAATAGAATCTTACCTCCTTACGTATGCAAGAAAGATAGCTCACCACGATATTAGTCGAAAATGACACTAAAATTTAATTTTCCAGCAAGATTCCATAACATTGCAATGCCTGTAGGACGCCTATAGAATCTTTCCTCCTCATAAGTGCAACGAAATTAGCTCACCAAGATATTACTCGAAAATGTCAATAAAATTTAGTGTTCCAGCAAGATTCTATAGCATTGCGATGCCTATAGGGCGCCAATAGAAACTTTCTTCATTATTTATGCAAGAAAGTAAGCTCGCCACGATATTAGTAGAAAATGTTAATAAAATTGAATTTTCCATTTAGATTCTATAGCATTGCAATGGCCGTTGTGCGCCATAAGAATCTTTCCTCCTTATTAATGCAAGAAAGTAGCTCAGTAAGATATTAGTCGAAAATGTCAATGGAATTGGATTTTCCAGCCAGATTCTATTGCACTACAACGGCCATAGCACGCCAGTGGAATTTTCCCTCCTTATTTACGCATGAAAGTTAACACACCACGATATTATTTGTAAATGTCAATAAAATTGAATTTTCCATGCAGATTCTATAGCATTGCGATGGCAATTGCACGCCAATATATTCTTTCCTCCTTACCTATGCAACGAAGTTAGCGCATCATCATATTATTCGAAAATGACAATAAAATTTAATGTTCCAGCAAGATTCTATAGCATTGCGATGGCAATGGCATGCCAATAGAATATTCTCTCCACATTCACGCTAGAAAGTTAACTCACCACGGAATAGGAAGAAAATGTTAATAAAATTTTATTATCCAGCCAGATTCT
>NW_016940171.1:0-5084 GCF_001483705.2 Eufriesea mexicana | reverse complement strand
TCAGGTCAGTTCGGGACAGGTCGGGTAAGGTCAGTTCAAGTCAGGTCAGGTCAGGTCTGGTAAGATCAGGTCAGGTCGGGTCAGATCATTCAGGTATGATCAGGTCAGGTAAGGTCAGGTCAGGTCAGTCAGGTCAGGTCAGGTCTGGTAAGATCAGGTCAGGTCAGGCCAGGCAAGGTCGGATCTGGTGAGGTCAGGTGAGGTCAGGTCAGGTCTGGTAAGATCAGGTCAGGTCAGGCCAGGCAAGGTCGGATCTGGTGAGGTCAGGTGAGGTCAGGTCAGGTCTGGTAAGATCAGGTCAGGTCAGGCCAGGCAAGGTCGGATCTGGTGAGGTCAGGTGAGGTCAGGTCAGGTCTGGTAAGATCAGGTCAGGTCAGGCCAGGCAAGGTCGGATCTGGTGAGGTCAGGTGAGGTCAGGTCAGGTCTGGTAAGATCAGGTCAGGTCAGGCCAGGCAAGGTCGGATCTGGTGAGGTCAGGTGAGGTCAGGTCAGGTCTGGTAAGATCAGGTCAGGTCAGGCCAGGCAAGGTCGGATCTGGTGAGGTCAGGTGAGGTCAGGTCAGGTCTGGTAAGATCAGGTCAGGTCAGGCCAGGCAAGGTCGGATCTGGTGAGGTCAGGTGAGGTCAGGTCAGGTCTGGTAAGATCAGGTCAGGTCAGGCCAGGCAAGGTCGGATCTGGTGAGGTCAGGTGAGGTCAGGTCAGGTCTGGTAAGATCAGGTCAGGTCAGGCCAGGCAAGGTCGGATCTGGTGAGGTCAGGTGAGGTCAGGTCAGGTCTGGTAAGATCAGGTCAGGTCAGGCCAGGCAAGGTCGGATCTGGTGAGGTCAGGTGAGGTCAGGTCAGGTCTGGTAAGATCAGGTCAGGTCAGGCCAGGCAAGGTCGGATCTGGTGAGGTCAGGTGAGGTCAGGTCAGGTCTGGTAAGATCAGGTCAGGTCAGGCCAGGCAAGGTCGGATCTGGTGAGGTCAGGTGAGGTCAGGTCAGGTCTGGTAAGATCAGGTCAGGTCAGGCCAGGCAAGGTCGGATCTGGTGAGGTCAGGTGAGGTCAGGTCAGGTCTGGTAAGATCAGGTCAGGTCAGGCCAGGCAAGGTCGGATCTGGTGAGGTCAGGTGAGGTCAGGTCAGGTCTGGTAAGATCAGGTCAGGTCAGGCCAGGCAAGGTCGGATCTGGTGAGGTCAGGTGAGGTCAGGTCAGGTCTGGTAAGATCAGGTCAGGTCAGGCCAGGCAAGGTCGGATCTGGTGAGGTCAGGTGAGGTCAGGTCAGGTCTGGTAAGATCAGGTCAGGTCAGGCCAGGCAAGGTCGGATCTGGTGAGGTCAGGTGAGGTCAGGTCAGGTCTGGTAAGATCAGGTCAGGTCAGGCCAGGCAAGGTCGGATCTGGTGAGGTCAGGTGAGGTCAGGTCAGGTCTGGTAAGATCAGGTCAGGTCAGGCCAGGCAAGGTCGGATCTGGTGAGGTCAGGTGAGGTCAGGTCAGGTCTGGTAAGATCAGGTCAGGTCAGGCCAGGCAAGGTCGGATCTGGTGAGGTCAGGTGAGGTCAGGTCAGGTCTGGTAAGATCAGGTCAGGTCAGGCCAGGCAAGGTCGGATCTGGTGAGGTCAGGTGAGGTCAGGTCAGGTCTGGTAAGATCAGGTCAGGTCAGGCCAGGCAAGGTCGGATCTGGTGAGGTCAGGTGAGGTCAGGTCAGGTCTGGTAAGATCAGGTCAGGTCAGGCCAGGCAAGGTCGGATCTGGTGAGGTCAGGTGAGGTCAGGTCAGGTCTGGTAAGATCAGGTCAGGTCAGGCCAGGCAAGGTCGGATCTGGTGAGGTCAGGTGAGGTCAGGTCAGGTCTGGTAAGATCAGGTCAGGTCAGGCCAGGCAAGGTCGGATCTGGTGAGGTCAGGTGAGGTCAGGTCAGGTCTGGTAAGATCAGGTCAGGTCAGGCCAGGCAAGGTCGGATCTGGTGAGGTCAGGTGAGGTCAGGTCAGGTCTGGTAAGATCAGGTCAGGTCAGGCCAGGCAAGGTCGGATCTGGTGAGGTCAGGTGAGGTCAGGTCAGGTCTGGTAAGATCAGGTCAGGTCAGGCCAGGCAAGGTCGGATCTGGTGAGGTCAGGTGAGGTCAGGTCAGGTCTGGTAAGATCAGGTCAGGTCAGGCCAGGCAAGGTCGGATCTGGTGAGGTCAGGTGAGGTCAGGTCAGGTCTGGTAAGATCAGGTCAGGTCAGGCCAGGCAAGGTCGGATCTGGTGAGGTCAGGTGAGGTCAGGTCAGGTCTGGTAAGATCAGGTCAGGTCAGGCCAGGCAAGGTCGGATCTGGTGAGGTCAGGTGAGGTCAGGTCAGGTCTGGTAAGATCAGGTCAGGTCAGGCCAGGCAAGGTCGGATCTGGTGAGGTCAGGTGAGGTCAGGTCAGGTCTGGTAAGATCAGGTCAGGTCAGGCCAGGCAAGGTCGGATCTGGTGAGGTCAGGTGAGGTCAGGTCAGGTCTGGTAAGATCAGGTCAGGTCAGGCCAGGCAAGGTCGGATCTGGTGAGGTCAGGTGAGGTCAGGTCAGGTCTGGTAAGATCAGGTCAGGTCAGGCCAGGCAAGGTCGGATCTGGTGAGGTCAGGTGAGGTCAGGTCAGGTCTGGTAAGATCAGGTCAGGTCAGGCCAGGCAAGGTCGGATCTGGTGAGGTCAGGTGAGGTCAGGTCAGGTCTGGTAAGATCAGGTCAGGTCAGGCCAGGCAAGGTCGGATCTGGTGAGGTCAGGTGAGGTCAGGTCAGGTCTGGTAAGATCAGGTCAGGTCAGGCCAGGCAAGGTCGGATCTGGTGAGGTCAGGTGAGGTCAGGTCAGGTCTGGTAAGATCAGGTCAGGTCAGGCCAGGCAAGGTCGGATCTGGTGAGGTCAGGTGAGGTCAGGTCAGGTCTGGTAAGATCAGGTCAGGTCAGGCCAGGCAAGGTCGGATCTGGTGAGGTCAGGTGAGGTCAGGTCAGGTCTGGTAAGATCAGGTCAGGTCAGGCCAGGCAAGGTCGGATCTGGTGAGGTCAGGTGAGGTCAGGTCAGGTCTGGTAAGATCAGGTCAGGTCAGGCCAGGCAAGGTCGGATCTGGTGAGGTCAGGTGAGGTCAGGTCAGGTCTGGTAAGATCAGGTCAGGTCAGGCCAGGCAAGGTCGGATCTGGTGAGGTCAGGTGAGGTCAGGTCAGGTCTGGTAAGATCAGGTCAGGTCAGGCCAGGCAAGGTCGGATCTGGTGAGGTCAGGTGAGGTCAGGTCAGGTCTGGTAAGATCAGGTCAGGTCAGGCCAGGCAAGGTCGGATCTGGTGAGGTCAGGTGAGGTCAGGTCAGGTCTGGTAAGATCAGGTCAGGTCAGGCCAGGCAAGGTCGGATCTGGTGAGGTCAGGTGAGGTCAGGTCAGGTCTGGTAAGATCAGGTCAGGTCAGGCCAGGCAAGGTCGGATCTGGTGAGGTCAGGTGAGGTCAGGTCAGGTCTGGTAAGATCAGGTCAGGTCAGGCCAGGCAAGGTCGGATCTGGTGAGGTCAGGTGAGGTCAGGTCAGGTCTGGTAAGATCAGGTCAGGTCAGGCCAGGCAAGGTCGGATCTGGTGAGGTCAGGTGAGGTCAGGTCAGGTCTGGTAAGATCAGGTCAGGTCAGGCCAGGCAAGGTCGGATCTGGTGAGGTCAGGTGAGGTCAGGTCAGGTCTGGTAAGATCAGGTCAGGTCAGGCCAGGCAAGGTCGGATCTGGTGAGGTCAGGTGAGGTCAGGTCAGGTCTGGTAAGATCAGGTCAGGTCAGGCCAGGCAAGGTCGGATCTGGTGAGGTCAGGTGAGGTCAGGTCAGGTCTGGTAAGATCAGGTCAGGTCAGGCCAGGCAAGGTCGGATCTGGTGAGGTCAGGTGAGGTCAGGTCAGGTCTGGTAAGATCAGGTCAGGTCAGGCCAGGCAAGGTCGGATCTGGTGAGGTCAGGTGAGGTCAGGTCAGGTCTGGTAAGATCAGGTCAGGTCAGGCCAGGCAAGGTCGGATCTGGTGAGGTCAGGTGAGGTCAGGTCAGGTCTGGTAAGATCAGGTCAGGTCAGGCCAGGCAAGGTCGGATCTGGTGAGGTCAGGTGAGGTCAGGTCAGGTCTGGTAAGATCAGGTCAGGTCAGGCCAGGCAAGGTCGGATCTGGTGAGGTCAGGTGAGGTCAGGTCAGGTCTGGTAAGATCAGGTCAGGTCAGGCCAGGCAAGGTCGGATCTGGTGAGGTCAGGTGAGGTCAGGTCAGGTCTGGTAAGATCAGGTCAGGTCAGGCCAGGCAAGGTCGGATCTGGTGAGGTCAGGTGAGGTCAGGTCAGGTCTGGTAAGATCAGGTCAGGTCAGGCCAGGCAAGGTCGGATCTGGTGAGGTCAGGTGAGGTCAGGTCAGGTCTGGTAAGATCAGGTCAGGTCAGGCCAGGCAAGGTCGGATCTGGTGAGGTCAGGTGAGGTCAGGTCAGGTCTGGTAAGATCAGGTCAGGTCAGGCCAGGCGAGGCCAGGTCGGGTCAGGTGGGGCCAGGTCAGGCCAGGTCAGGTCTGATGCTGTCAGTCCAGGTCAGTTCAGGTCAGGCAAGGACAGGTCAGGTCAGGTCGTCATGTCACGTCAGGTCGGGTCAGGTCAGGTCAGGTCAGGTCGGGTCAGGTGGGGCCAGGTCAGGCCAGGCGAGGCCAGGTCGTGTCAGGTCAGGTCAGGTTAGGTCAGTCGGGTCAGGTCAGGGCAGGTAAGGTCGGTTAAAGTCAGGACAGGTCAGGTCATGCCTGGTCAGGTCAGGTCTGTCGAGGACAGTTGACTTCAGATCAGGTCATGTCATATCAGGTCAGATCAGGTCAGGTAAGGCCAGGCAGGGTCAGGTCAGGTAAAGTCAGGCCAGACGAGGCCAGGTCGTGTCAAGGTCAGTTCATGTCAGGTCAGGTCAGGTCTGGTAAGGGCAGGTCAGGTCAGGTCAGACCAGTCAGGTATGGTCTGGACATGTCAGGCCAGGTAATGTCAGCTCAGGTTAGGCCTGGTCAGGTCAGGTCAGGTCAGGTCAGGCGAGGTCAGTTCATGTCAGGTCATGTCAGGTCAGGACAGGTCTGGTAAGGTCAGGCCAGGCCAGGTCATGCCTGGTCTGGTCAGGTATGTTGGGGTCAG
>NW_016940170.1:0-818 GCF_001483705.2 Eufriesea mexicana | reverse complement strand
GTATGGGTGTTTGTATGGATGTATGTATGGATGTATGCATGGATGTATGTATGGGTGTTTGTACGGATGTATGTGTCGATGTATGCATGCATGTATGTATGGATGTATGTAAGCATGTATGTTTGGATGTATGTATGGATGAATGTATGGGTTTACTGGGTTTACGTGTGGATGTATGTATTGTAGTATGTGTGAATGTATGGATGGATAAATGGATGGATTGGGGGATTGATGTATGGATGGATGGATTTATGCATCGGTGGATGTATGGATGGATGGAAGTTTGGAAGGATGGATGTATGGATGGATGTGTGTATGGATGGACGGAAGTATCGATAGATGGATGTATGGATGGATAGATGTATGGATGGACGGATCTACGGATGTATGGATGTATGGATGTATAAATGTATGGATGTGTGGATGGGTGGATGTGAGCATGGATGTATATATGGATGTATGTACGATTGTGTGCATGGACGTATATATGTGTATATGTATGGATGTATGTATGGATGTATGTATGGTTGTATGTAAAGTTGTATGTATGGAAACATGATTGGATGAATGTATGGGTGTATGTATGGATATACGTATTGATGTATGTATCGATGTATGGATGGATAAATGGATGGATTGGTGGATCGATGTATGGATGGATGGATGTACGGTTCGGTGGACGTATGGATGGGTGGACGTATGAATGGGCGGCTGTATGGATGAATGGATGTATGGAAGGACAGAGGAATGGATTTACGGATCTACGGATGCATGGTTGTATGGATGTGTATGTGTATGGATGTATGGATGGATGTATG
>NW_016940169.1:0-879 GCF_001483705.2 Eufriesea mexicana | reverse complement strand
ATAGCAAATCATAATGTAGTAGAACACAGTAGATCACAGAAATACACTGAATAACAGTGTATAGCACGAAAATCAAAGCAAGTCTAACAGCACTTAACCTAATCTAACCGAACGAACCGTAACCTAACTTAACCTAATTCGCCGAGACCACTATTACTGGCCTGCCTAGTGCAAAGCAGGGCATATTAGAGCACACTAGAGCACAGAAATATACGAAATAGCAGTGCATAGCACAAAAGTCGAAGCAGCCACTTCTAACCTAGCCAAACGTAACATATCCAAACGTAACGTGTCTCAGCCTAACATGACGAGACCACTGTTGCTGGCCACCACGGATAGAAGCAGATTATACTAGAGCACTGTAGTGCTCAGGAATCCACCGCATTGCAGTGAATAGCACAAAAGCCGTAGATATCCTATCCTAACCTAACCTAGCAATTCATAAAGGAACGTACCATAACTCAAAATAACGTGGCGCGACCACTGCTCCTGGCCTCCCCAGAGCAAAGCAGAGAGTAGTACAGCGCAATGGATTCTCTGAATCACACCAAACAACCGTGCACTGCTCGAAAGTAGAAGCTACACTAACCAAACGTACCCTATCCTAACAAAACCAACCGTAAAGTAACTCAACATTGCTTACCGCCGCCACGAGTGCTCGACCCCTCACGGTAGAGCAGAGTATAGTAGAGCAATCTAGAGTGCAGACGTGCACTTAATAGCAGTGTATAGCACAATAGTCGCAGATACCCTAATCTAACCTAACCTAACCTAACCTAAAGGAACGAAGCATAGCTCAACATAACGCGCAGCGACCACTGCTCCTGGCCTCCCCAGAGCCAAGCATAATGTAGAGCAGCGCCGTAGATTACAGAAGTC
>NW_016940168.1:0-844 GCF_001483705.2 Eufriesea mexicana | reverse complement strand
ATATATGAATGGATGGATGTATTGATGTACAGTTGTATGGATGCATGAATGTATGTTTGTATGACTGTAAGGATGTAAATATGTATGGAAGTATAGATATATGTTTGTATGGATGTACGGATGGATGGATGTATCGAATGATGGACGTACGAATGGATGCATTTATGCATGTATTGATGTGGGGATGTATGGATGAATGTATGTAAGGATGCATTTACGGATGTATCTATGGATGTATGTATAGTTGAGTGTATGGTTGTATGCATGGATGTATGGATGTATGTATGGACGTATATATGGATGTACGTATGGATGGATGATTGCACGGATGGATGGAAATATGGATGTATGGCTGTGTGGATGTATGGATGTATGGATGGATGGTTGTGTGGATGGATGGATGTATTAATGCATGGACGTTTGCATGTATGGATGTATGAATGTATGGCCGTAGTTGCGTTATGGATGTATGGATGCATGTATGGATGGATGTATGGATGTACGAATGTACGGATGTACGAAGGCATGTATGTATGGATTTGTCTGTGGATGAATGGATCGGTGAATGTACGGAAGAGTGGATGAACGTATGGATGCTTGTATGGATGAGTGTATGTATGCATGCATGGATGTGTATGCATTTACGGATGTATCTATGTATGTATGTATGGATGAGTGTATGGGGGTATGCATGGATGTATGTATGTACGTATGGATGGATGAGTGCATGGATAGATGGATTTATGGATGTATGGATGTGTGGATGTATGGATGAATGTGATAATGGATGCATTTACGGATGTATCTATGTATGTATGTATGGATGAGTGTATGGGTGTATGAA
>NW_016940167.1:0-1090 GCF_001483705.2 Eufriesea mexicana | reverse complement strand
ATGCCAGCAATAGTGGGCTAGGCACGATATGTTGTGGTTGGTTACGTTTGGCTTGGCCATGTTTGGTCAGGTTTGGTAGAATATCTTCCACTTTTGTGATCTACACTGCAATGCGACTGATTTCTGCAGTTTACTGCGCTCTACTATGTTCTGCTTGGCTCTGGGGAGGTCAGCAATGGTGGTGTAGGCACGTTAGGTTGTGTTAGGTTACGTTTTGCTTCGTCACGTTTGTTTAAGTTAGGATAGGGTAACTTTTACTTCTGTGTTATACCCTGCTTTTTGATGGAGATCTGCTCTCTAGTGTGCTCTGTTTCTTCTGCTTGGCTCTGTGGAGGCCACCAATATAAGGCTGGGTTCGATAAGTTTAGCTACACTACGTTTGGTTTGTATAGGCTAGGACAGGTTATATTAGGATATCTTTGTCTCTTGTGCAAGACACTGTTATTTGCTGGCTTTCTGTGCCCTACTTCGTTCTATTGTACTCTGCTTGGCACTGGGTAGGCTAGCAAAAGCGGTCTCGGCACGTTAGGTTATATTAGGTTGCAATTGGTTCCGTTACGTTTGGTTAGGTTGTGATAGAAGGACCTAGACTTTTGTGCTATAAACTGCTTTGCGGTAGATGTCTGTGCACTGATCTGCTCTACTCGCATCTGCTTGAATCGGAGAAAGCCAGCAATAGCGGACGTGGCAAGTATCGTTGGGATAGGTTATGTTTGGTTTGGCTAGGTTAGGCTATGTTTGCTCAGGATGCCTCTGACTTTTGTGCTGTACACTGCTATGCGGTGCTATACACTGTCCTGCGCTCTACTGTGCTCTTGTGTAATCTACTTCAGCATGGGGAGGCCGCAGCTTTAGTCTCGTCACGTCAGTCTTAGAGAAGTTGCGTTTGGTTGTCTTACTTTTGGTTAGGTTAGGAGAGCGTCACTGTGACTTTTGTGGTATACAAAGCTATTCGGAGGACACTTGCACTCTGCATTGCTCTACTCTGATCGACTCTGGGGTTACCAGCATCAGCGGTCGTGGCACGATACATTCAGGTATGTTACGCTTGGTTGGGCTATGTTTGGTAACGTTTGCTTATGATGGCATT
>NW_016940166.1:0-648 GCF_001483705.2 Eufriesea mexicana | reverse complement strand
TATGGATGTATGTATGGATGGTTGTATGGATGGATGGAAGTATGGATGGATGGATTTGTGGATGTAAGGATTTATGAATGTATGGATGTATGGCTGGACGGATGTATGGTTGGATGGATGAACGGATGTATGGATGTATGGATGTATGTAGGTATGAATGTATGTATGTATGGTTGTATGGATGTATGGATGAATTGCTGTACGAAGGTATGGATGTACGGATATGTTGATGTATG
This sequence comes from Eufriesea mexicana, assembly GCF_001483705.2. Taxonomy (NCBI): domain Eukaryota; kingdom Metazoa; phylum Arthropoda; class Insecta; order Hymenoptera; family Apidae; genus Eufriesea; species Eufriesea mexicana. Next base: position 412 of record NW_016940166.1, on the reverse strand, counting down.
GTTGTATATATCTATGGATGTATGGGTGGATGGATGTATGTATTTATGTATGTATGGATGTACGAATGGATGGATGGATTGTTGGATGGATGTGTGGATGGGTGGATGTATGGATCGATGGATGGCAGTACGGGTTGTAATATTTATGGATGCATGTGAGGATGTATGGATGTATGGATGGATGGATGGATTGGTGGATGGTTGGATGTATGGATGGAGAGATGTATGGATCGATGGACGTATGGATGGGTGGATGTATGGATGGATGAATGAATCGAAGGGTGGACGTATGGATGTATGGATGTGCGGATGGACGGATGTATGGATGTATGAATTTATGTATGGATGGATGTATGGTTGGAAGGATTTATGAATGGGTGGATGGATGGATTAATGGATGGGTGGATGGATG
>NW_016940165.1:0-1435 GCF_001483705.2 Eufriesea mexicana | reverse complement strand
ACATCCATCAATCCATACATCCATACATATATACATCCATCCATTCATACATCCATACATCAAACCATACATACATCCATACCTTAATCCATCCATACTATCATTCTTCCGTACATACATTCATACGTACATCCGACCATCCGTACACCAATCCATCCATACGTCCATCCATCCATACGTCCATCAATGCATACATCCATCCTTCCATACACCCATCCTTCCATACATCCATCCATACATAAAACCACCCATCCATACATCCATCTATCCATATGTCTATCCATCCATACATCCATCCATACATACATCCATACATCCACACATCCATACACCCATAAATCGATCCATCCATGCACTCCTCCATCCATACGTACATCCATACATCCATGCATACCCCCATTCACTCATACATACATACATCCATAGATACATCCGTAAATGCATCCATACGTACATCCATGCATGCAGCCATCCATACATCCATCCACACATGCATCCATCCATCCATACGTCCATACATTCGTACATCCATACGTACATACATCCATGCAACCATACATCCATACATCCGTACATACATCTATACACACATCCGTACATCAATCCGTCCATACGTCCATCCACTCATATATCCAGCCATCCATACATCCATACATATATAGATACATACATCCATACATATATAGACCCATACATCCATACATCCAACCATCCATACATCTATTCATCCATACGTCCATAGATTCATACATCCATACATCCATAAGTCCATCCATCCATACCTCCGTCTATCCATACATCCATCAATCCATACATCCATACATATATACATCCATCCATTCATACATCCATACGTCCATCCATACATACATCCAGGTATCCATACCTCAATCCATCCATACATACGTTCATCCAAACATCCGTCCACACATCCAACCAACCATCCATGCATCCATAGAGACATATGTACATACATCCATACCAACATCCACGCATACATCCATTCAAACACCCATACATACATCCATGCATTCATCCGTACATCCATTCATCCGCACATCCGTCCATACATACCATAATCCATCCATACAACCATCCATCCTTACGGCCACCAATCCATACATTCATCCACCCATACACCCATCCTTCCATACATCCATCCAGCCATACAACAGACCATGCAGACATCCATCGATCCAAACATATATCCACCCATACATCCATCCATCCTCATACATCCATACATCCATAAATCCATACTTCCGTACATCCATCCATCCAAACCTCAATCCATCCATACATCCATCCATCCACACAACCATTCTTCCATACATATATCCATCCATACATCCTTCTTTCCATACATCTATCCATACATACATTCACCCATCCAAACATTCATACATCCACACAACCATACATCTATAAATCCATA
>NW_016940164.1:0-591 GCF_001483705.2 Eufriesea mexicana | reverse complement strand
AAACTTGGGTTAGGTCTTTTTGTGCCAGTATATCTACTGCTTTTGTGACATGCACGGCATTGCTGTGAATTTCTGCGCTCTATTGTGCACTAGTACGTTCTGCTTGTCTCAGTGGAGGTCAGTAATAGTAATCTCGTCATGTTAGTTGGAGTTAGGCTACGTTTGGGCTTGTTACGTTTGGCTAGGTAAGGGTAGGCTACTTTGACATTTCGCTATTCTCTGCTACTCGGTGAATCTCTGCGCTCCAGTGTGTTCTAGTGTGCTCTCCCTGGATCTGGGGATGCCAACAATATTGGTCACGTTACGTTATGCTTAGGTACACTACGTTTGGGAAGGTATGGCAAGGTATTGTTATGTCAGGTTATGTTTGACTTTTGTGCTATGCACTGCGATGCGGTAGACTTCCGCGCTATGCTGCGGTCCAGTATATTCTGCTTGGCTCTGGGGAGACCAGCAATAGTGACCTCGGCACGTTAGGTAGAGCTGTGCCACGTTTGTTTATGTTACGCTTGTTGAGGTCACGGCAGGATAGTTTAGACATCTGTGCTGTACACTGTTATCCTCCGACTACAGCGCTCTACTGCGTTCTAT
>NW_016940163.1:0-753 GCF_001483705.2 Eufriesea mexicana | reverse complement strand
ATGCTATAGCCATTGCAATGCTATTGAATGTGAAAGGAAAATTCAATCTTATTGACATTTTCGTCTAATAACGGGGTGAGCGGATTTTGTTGCATAAATAAGGAGGAAAGATTCTATTGGCATGCTATATCCATTGCAATGCTATTGAATCTGAAAGGAAAATTCAATTTTATTGACATTTTCGACTAATATCGCGGTGCGCTGGTTTTGTGGCATAAATATGGAGGAAAGATTCTATTGGCATGCTATAGCAATTGCAATGCTACCGAATCTGAGTGGAAAATTCAATTTTATTGACATTTTCGACTAATATCGTGGTGAAGCTAATTTTGTTGCATAAATAAGCAGGAAAGATAGTATTGGCATGCTATAGCCATTGCAATGCTATACAGTTTGAATGGAGAATTCAATTTTATGGACATTTTCGACTGCTATAGTGGTGAGCTGGATTTGTTGGATAAATAAGGACTAAAGAATTTACTGGCATGCTATAGCCATTGCAATGATGTAGTACCTGGCTGAAAAATTCAATATTATTGACATTTTCGTCTAATATCGTGGTGAGCTGATTTTGTTGCATAAATAAGGTGGAAAGAGTCTACTGGCATGCTATAGCCAGTGCAATCCTACAGAATCTGCCTGGAAAATTCAATTTTAAAGACATTTTCGGCTAATATCATGGTGAGCTGCTTTTGTTGCATAAATAAGGAGGAAAGATTCTATTGGCATGCTATAGCCATTGCAATGCTATAC
>NW_016940162.1:0-499 GCF_001483705.2 Eufriesea mexicana | reverse complement strand
GCAGTGCATAGCAGAGAAGTCGAAGACATCCAAACCTATCTCAAACAAATGTAACCTAAGCAAGCGAATCCTAACTCAATGTAGCGAGCCCCGGCCAATATTGTTGCCAAGCAGAATGTAGTAGAGCTGTGTAGAGCGCAGAAGTGCACCGAACAGCAGTCTATAGAGCAAAAGCCTATTATAATCTATAACAGCTTATCGAAATATAATAAAAGCGAACGTAACCTATCTTAGCCTAACGTGCCGAGACCACTGTTGCTTGTCTCCCCACAGTCGAACAGGGTATAGTAGTGCAACGGAGAGCGCATAAATCCACGGAAGAGGCGTGTATAGCGCAAAACTCAAAGTAATCCTGTACGAACATAGCCGAACGTAACATAACCTAACGTTTCATAACTCAAACTAACGTCTCTACACCACAATTGCTGACCCCCCCAAAGCCAAGCTGAACATAGTAGAGCACAGTAGAGGAAGAAATCCGCCGCGTTGAAGTATAAAA
>NW_016940161.1:0-564 GCF_001483705.2 Eufriesea mexicana | reverse complement strand
TATTACTGCGACGGTGAATGTACTCAGTACTTTGCTGTCAATTGTTAATGTCTCGAGGAACAGCAGACCCTTATTTTGTCCTTGTAGAAATGCTAGAGCATTCATTAATCATCGTGCAGCTAATCCCGGTGGCTAGAGTTATACATTTGTGACGTAATAGGTACTGTCCTTACGATTAGAAATGTCTCAAGCCTTAACCGCATAATACGTTGATTATTCTGGGATTGCACTGAAATTTACATCGTCAGTGAACAACGATATTCAACGGCTAGGATACTGTGATGTAGGCTGTCCTCAGTACTGTGTTATCACTTGTTAATATGTCGAGGGATACTGGACATTCATTTGTGGCTCTAGAGATGCTATGGTGTAAATACCATCTCTGAACAGACTAATCGAAGGACAACGGTGATATGATGTATGATGTACTAAATGACGAAATGTCAATTGTAAGTATCACTGGCCGTCACCGCACTATGCAGAGGTTATTCTTGAATCGTCTTCGAATTACTTCATCATTCAAAAGTATTGCAACGGCCTTATTGCTGCGATGGTTGCTGTACT
>NW_016940160.1:342-887 GCF_001483705.2 Eufriesea mexicana | reverse complement strand
TGCAATGCAGTAGAATCTGGCTGGAAAATTCAATTTTATTGACATTTACGACTAATATCGTGGAGAGTTAACTTTCTTGCATAAATAAGGAGGAAAGATTCTATTAGCGTGCTATTAACATTGCAACGCTGTAGTATCTTCCTCGCAAATTCAATATTATTGACATTCTCGACTAATGCCATGGTGAGCTAACTTTACTGCATAAATAAGGGGGTAGATTCTAGTGGCGTACTATAGCAATTGCATTGATATAGAATGTGTTTGGAAAATTCAAATTTATTGACATTTTCGACTATCATCGTTTTGAGCTAACTTTCTTGCGTATTTAAGGAGGAAAGAATCTATTGGCGTGCTATGGGCATTGCAAAGCTATAGAATCTTCCTGCAAAATTCAATTTTATTGACATTTCCGGCTAATATTGTGGTGAGCTATCTTTGTTGCATAAATAGGGAGGAAAGAATGAATTGGCGTGCTATAGCCGTCGCAATGCTATAGAATCTGGCTGAAAAGCTCAATTTTGTGGATATTTTCGACTAATATTGTG
>NW_016940160.1:0-241 GCF_001483705.2 Eufriesea mexicana | reverse complement strand
CAATTTTATTGCATTTCCGGATAATATCGTGGTGAGCTAACTTTCTTACATAACTAAGGAGTAAAGATACTATTGGCGTGCTATTGCCATTGCATTGATGTAGAATGTGTTTGGAAATTCAATTTTATCGACATTTTCGAGTTATATCGTGGTGAGCTAGCTTTCTTGCATAAAAAAGGAGGAAGGATACTGTTGGCGAGCTGTAGCCATTGCAATGCTTCAGAATGTGGCTGAAAAACTC
>NW_016940159.1:393-637 GCF_001483705.2 Eufriesea mexicana | reverse complement strand
TTACTGACATTTTCGACTGATATCGCGGTGAGCTAACTTCCTTGCATAGGTAAGGAGGAAAGATCCTTTTGGCGTGCTATTACCACTGCAATTCAGTAGAATCTGGCTGGAAAGTTCAATTTTGTTGACATTTTCGACTAATATCGTGGTGGGTTAACTTGCTTGCTAAATAAAGAGGAAATATTCTGTTGGCGTGCTATAGGTGCTGCAATGCTGTAGAGTCTGGTAGGAAAGTTCAATTTTA
>NW_016940159.1:0-363 GCF_001483705.2 Eufriesea mexicana | reverse complement strand
GTGAGCTAACTTCCTTGCATAAGTAAGGAGGAAAGGTGCTTTTTGAGTGCTATAGCCATTGCAATGATATAGATTGTGGCTGGAAAATGCAACTTTGTTGACATATTCGTCTAATATCGTGGTGAGCTGACTTCCTTTCGTAAGTAAGCAGGAAAGATCCTCTTGGCGTGCTATAGCCTTTGCAATGCAGTAGTACCTGCCTAGAAAGTTCAATTTTATTGACATTTTCGACTAATATCGACGTGAGTTAACCGCCTTGCATAACTAAGGAGGAACGATTCTATTGGCGTGCTTTAGGCATTGCATGCCACAGAATCCTCCTGGAAAATAAAATTTCACTGACATTTTCGTCTAATATCGCGG
>NW_016940158.1:0-213 GCF_001483705.2 Eufriesea mexicana | reverse complement strand
GCAATAGCGGATGTTGGAGGTTTGGTTGATATATGTTACGCTAGACTATGTTAGGTTTGGTTATGTTTAGTTTGGGCTGCTTTGACCCTTACACTATACACTGCTATTCGGTGGATTTCTGCGCTCTCCGCTGCTCTACTACACTCTGCGCGACTCTGCGGGGGCCAGTAATAGTAGTCTCGGGACGCTATGTTCAAATAGGATACAATTGGT
>NW_016940157.1:0-211 GCF_001483705.2 Eufriesea mexicana | reverse complement strand
TTTTCGACTAATATCGTGGTGAGCCAACTGCCTTGCATAAGTAAGGTGGGAAAATCCTCTTGGCCTGCTATAACAATTGCAATGCTGCAGAATCGGGATGGAAAGTTCAATTTTATTGTCATTTTCTACTAGTATCGTGATGAGCTATCTTCCTTGCATAAACAAGGAGGAAAGATTATTTTGGCAAGCTATAACCATTGCAATGCTGCAG
>NW_016940156.1:0-439 GCF_001483705.2 Eufriesea mexicana | reverse complement strand
TAAAATATTTTTAAAATCAAATTTATCGAAATTTATTATTTATTATTGTAATTCAAATTAGAAAGTATTTGATACATTATTATAGAAGTCTAGATTTTTAAAAACAGATATACAATACATTGGAATATTATTAACTAAGACTTACTATACCCATAGTATATGGCTCTTGTACATATACAGTGCTGGACAAAAGTATTGGCATACCATGGTCGTGTGGTACAAGTGCTTATAACTCTTAAACAAATTGATTTGAAGGAAAAACTTTTCAACATGTTCATTTGTTATCTATTCCAGTTTCATTATACAGTAGAAGCAATAATATAAATACATTGATTCACGAAACAATAACAAAAATGTATTTATTGAATATTTTATGGGTGGGCAAAAGTATTGGCAGACGATTCTAAATGTAATATATCTGCATTTGTTTGAAAAATTT
>NW_016940155.1:0-236 GCF_001483705.2 Eufriesea mexicana | reverse complement strand
ACACATCCATACGTCCATACATCCGTACATCCGTCCTTCCATACCACAATCCATCCAAACTTCAAACCATCCATACAGCCATCCATCCATACATACATCCGTACATACATCCATACTTCCATAAATCCATCCATCCAAACATCCACCCATCCATACATACACCGATCCATACATTCTTCCACCCATACATCCATCCACCAATCCATCCATCCCGCCATGCATCCATACACATATCA
>NW_016940154.1:0-3346 GCF_001483705.2 Eufriesea mexicana | reverse complement strand
TAAGCTGACCTGACCTGACCTGACCTGAACTGTCCTGACCTGACTTGACCTGACCTGACCTGAACTGACTCGACCTGGCCTTGCCTGGCCTGACCTGGCCTGACGTGACCCGACCTGTACTGAGCTGACTTGACCTTACCTGAAATGACCTGACCTTGCCTGACCTGGCCTGACCTGGCCTGACGTGACCCGACATGTACTGAACTGACTTGACCTGACCTGACATGACCTGACCTTGCCTGACCTGGCCTGAGCTGGCCTGCCCTGTCCTGACTGATCTGTCCTGAGCTGGCCTGACCTGTCCTGACTGACCTGACTTGACCTGACTGACATGACCTGGCCTGACATGACCTGACCTAAGCTGACCTGACCTGACGTGACCTGAACTGACCTGACCTGACCAGACATGATCTGGCCTGGCCTGACCTTATCGGACCACACATGACCTGACATGACCTGACCTGAACTGACCTAACCTGTCCTGGCCTGACCTGTCTGACCTGACCTGACCAGACATGATCTGGCCTGGCCTGACCTTATCGGACCTCACATGACCTGATATGACCTGACCTGAACTGACCTAACCTGTCCTGACCTGACCTTGGCTGTCCTTACCTGACCTGACCTGACTTGACCTGACCTGACCTGACCTGTCCTGACTGATCTGACCTGAGCTGACCTGACCTGACATGAACTGATCTGAACTGACATCATCTGATCTGACCTGACCTGACATGACCTGTTCTGACTTGACCTGACATGACCTGACCTGACCTGACCTGACCTTGCCTGACCTGTCCTGACCTGACGTAACCTGACCTAAACTGACCTGACCTGACTGATCTGACCGGTCCTGACCTGACCTGACCTGACCTGTCCTCTCCTAACCTGAACTGAAATGACCTGACCTGACCAGAAGAGACCTGACCTAACATGGCCGGACTGAAATGGCCTCACCTGCCACGACATTGCCTGGCCTGACTTGGCCGTGCCAGACCTGGCCTGACCTGACATGACCTGACCTGACCTGATCTAACTTGACTTGACCTTGCCTGAGCTGGCCTGACCTGAACTGACTTGAACTTACATTATGTGACCTGACCTGACCTGCCATCTCCTGACCTGAACTGAACTGACCTGACTTTTCCAGAGGAGACCTGAACTGGCGTGACCTGACCTGACCAGACCAGTCTGATCTGACCTGACGTGACCAGCCCAGACCTGACTTGACCTGACCTGACATGACCTGACCAAACTTGACCTGACCTTGCCTGACCTGGCCTGAACTGAACTGACCTGAACTGACATTATCTTACTGACCTGACCTGACACGACCTGAGCTGACCTGACCTGACCTGACCAGACCTGACATGACCAGAACTGTCCTGACTGACCTGAACTGACCCGACTGACCTGACCTGACCAGGCCTGTCGTGACCTGACCTGACCTGACCTGACCTGACCTGACATGACATGACCTGATCTAACTTGACCTCACTTGGCCTGACCTGGCCTGACCTGAACTGACCTGAACTGACCTGAACTGACCGGAACTGACAGCATCTGACCTGACCTGACATGACCTGTCCTGATTTTAACCGGCCTTACCTGACCTGACCTGACCTGACTAGCCCCGACCTTGCCTGGCCTGACCTGGCCTGATGTGAGCTGACATGACATGATCTGATCTGAAGTGAACTGACCTGAACTGACCTGACCTGACCAGGCATGATCTGGCCTGGCCTGACCTATCCGGACCTGACATGGCCTGACATGGCCTGACCTGAACTGACCTAACCTGACCTGACCTGACCTGGGCTGACCTTACCTGACTGATCTGACCTGACCTGACCTGATCATATATGATCTGGCCTGACCTGGCCTGACCTGAACTGACCTGAACTGACAGCATCTGACCTGACCTGACCTGACGTGACCTGACGTGACCTGGCCTGACCTGACCTGAGCAGCCCCGGCCTTGCATGGCCTGACCTGAACTGAGGTGACCTGACATGACATGATCTGGTCTGAAGTGAACTGGCCTGAACTGACCTGACGGGAACGGACATGACTTGACATGACCTGACCTAAACTGACCTGACCTTACCTGACATGGACTGACCTGTCCTGACCGGAACTGTCCTGACCTGACCTAATCTGACCTGACCGAAATGACCTGACTTGACATGACCTGATCTAACTTGACCAGACCTTGCCTGGCCTGGCCTGACCTGAACTGACCTGAACTGACATCATCTGACCTGACCCGACCTGAATTGACCTTACCTGACCTGACATTACCTGACCTGACCTGACCTGTCCTGACTTCAACCGGCCTTACCTGAACTGGCCTGGCCAGACATGATCTGGCCTGGCCTGACCTTACCAGACTTGAGCTGACCTGACATGACCTGACCGGAACTGACCTTACCTGACCTGGCCTGACCTGGCCTGACGTGACATGACCTGGCCTGACCTGACCTGGCTGATCTGACCTGACCTGACCTGACCTGACCAGACCTGACCTGTCCTCTCCCCACCTGAACTGAACTGACCAGACTTGGCCACAGGAGAACTGTCCGGACGTGACCTTACCTCACCTGACCGGTCTGATCTGTCCTGACCTGACCTGACATGACCTTGCCTGACCGTGCCAGACCTGACCTGACCTGTCCTCACCATACCCGACCATTCCTGGCCTGACCTAACCTGACCCGACCAGACCTGATATGACATGAGCTGATCTGAGGTGAACTGACCTGAACTGACCTGACCTGACCAGACATGTACTGGCCTGACCTGGCCTCACCATACCCGACCATTCCTGGCCTGACCTAACCTGACCCGACCAGACCTGATATGACATGAGCTGATCTGAGGTGAACTGACCTGAACTGACCTGACCTGACCAGACATGTACTGGCCTGACCTGGCCTCACCAGACCTGACCGGACCTGACATGACCTGACCTGGCGGGACCTGAACTGACCTGAACAGACATCATCTGACCAGACCTGAGCTGACATTACCTGACCTGACCTGACCTGACCTGACCTGACCTGACCTCCTGTCCTGACCTGAGCTAACCTTACCTGTCCTGGCCTGACCAGACCAGCCGCGAACTTGCCTGGCCTGACCTGAACTGAGGTGTCCTGACATGACATGATCTGATCTGAAGTGAACTGACCTGAACTGACCTGACCTGGCCAGACATGATCAGGCCTGGCCTGACCTTACCGGACCTGGCCTGACCTGCACTGACCAAACCTGACCTGACCTAGCATGAACTGACCTGAGCTGACCTTACCTGGCCTGACATTGCCTGACCTGACCTGTCCTGACTTTA
>NW_016940153.1:979-1259 GCF_001483705.2 Eufriesea mexicana | reverse complement strand
GTACTTGCCATTGGATTGAAGGCGTTAGGAGATCTAATCACCAAGCTATGACAGCTTATAGATGTTGAATAGACTTATTCTCTGGCAAGCAGATGGCCGAACTTGCCATGGGATTGAAGGCGTTAAGCGATCGATTCACCAAACTATGGCAGCTTATGTGTTTTGAATAGACTTATTCTCTGGCAAGTATATGGCTATACCTGCCTATGGTTGAAGGCGTTAGGCGACCTATTCACCAAGCCATAACAGATTATAGATTTTGAATAGACCTATTCTCTGG
>NW_016940153.1:428-948 GCF_001483705.2 Eufriesea mexicana | reverse complement strand
ACTTGCCATTGGATTGAAGGCGTTATGCGATCTATTCACCAAGCGATAACAGGTTATAGATTTCGAATAGACTTATTCTCTGGCAAGTAGATGGCCGTACTTGCATTGGATTGCAGGCAATAGGCGATCTAATCACCAAGCTATGGCAGCTTATAGGTTTTCAACAGACTTATTCTCTGGCATGTAGATGGGTGTACTTGCCATTGGAATGCAGACGCTATGCGATCTAATCACCAAGCTATGGCAGCTTATAGGTTTTGAATAGACTTATTCTCTGGCAAGTAGATGGCTATACCCGCCTTTGGTTGAATGCGTTAGGCGACCTGTTCACCAAGCTATAACAGATTATAAATTTTGAAAAAACATATTCTCTGGCAAGCAGATGGCCGAACTTGCCATGGCATTGAAGGCGTTAAGCGATCTATTCACCAAACTATGGCAGCTTATGTGTTTTGAATAGACTTATTCTCTGGCAAGTAGATGGCTGTACTTGCCATTGGATTGAAGGATTTATAGCATA
>NW_016940153.1:0-250 GCF_001483705.2 Eufriesea mexicana | reverse complement strand
TTCACCAAGCGATAACAGGTTATGGATTTTGAATAGACCTATTCTCTGGCAAGTAGATGGCTGTACTTGCCATTGGATTGAATGCGTTAGGAGATCTAATCACCAAGCTATGACAGCTTATAGATTTCGAATAGACTTATTCTCTGGCAAGTAGATGGCTGTACTTGCCATTGGATTGCTGGCAATTTGCGATCTAATCACCAAGCTATGGCAGCTTATAGGTTTTGAATAGACTTATACTCTGGCAAGT
>NW_016940152.1:0-1336 GCF_001483705.2 Eufriesea mexicana | reverse complement strand
CTTGGATAGCTTTAACTGTTGTAGTACAGGCTACAATTCGGCGCAATACTGCTCTCTACTATTCTCTAGTATATTTTGCTTGGCTCTGTGTTGGCTAGCAATAGTGGTCTCGGCACTTTGGGCTGATCAATGCTACGACTGTTGAGGCTAGTATAGGTTAGCTTTGCCTTTTCCGCTCTATTCCACTAATAGGTCGATTTCAGCTCTCTACTGTGCTCTAGTATGTTCTGCTTGGCTCTGTGGAGGCTAGGAGTGGTGGTCTCGGCAGGCTGGGTTGCGTTAGGTTGCGTTCGGTTAGGTTAGGCTATGCTTAGTTCGGTAGTGATAGCTGTGACTTTCGTGCTATGCACTGCTGTTCGTTGTGCTTCTGCGCTCTACTATGCTCTAATATCATCGCTGGCTTTGGGGAGGACAGCAATTGCGTTCTCGGCACGGTACGTTGAGTTTCGCTACGTTATGATTGGTTATCTTTGTTTGGGTTGGGTATGGATGTCCTCCGTCGTTCTTTTGTATACTGCCGTTCTATGTATTTCCGAGCACTGCTCTGATCTACTATGTCCTGCTCGGCATTGGTGAGGCCAGCAGTAACGGTCGCGGCAGGTTAGGTATGGTCAGGTTACATTTGGTTTTATTACTTCTGGTTAGGTTAGGATAGGATAGCTTTAACTGATGTGCTATGCATTGCTGTTCTGAGATCTTCTGCGCTCCGCTCTCCTCTAATTTATCCTGCTTGGCTCATGGGATGGCAGCAATGGAGGTCTCGTCACTTTAGGTATAGTTAGGTTACGATTGGTTACGTTAAGTTTAGTTAGGTTAGGTCAGGATACCTGTGACTTTTGTGCCTTACACTGATTTTCGGTGGATATCTGCGCTCTACAGTGCCCTAATGCCTTCTGCTGGGTTCTGCGGAGGCAGAACTTAAGTCTGAATAGCTTACGACGTAGCAGCTTTGATTCTTATGCTATAAACTGCGATTCCATGGATTTCTGCGCTCTACTCTCCTCTAATATGTTCTGATTGGCTCTGGCCATTGGCCAGTGCGGCAATGGAGGTCTCGGCACGACAGGCTTTGTCATGTTACGATTGGGTAGGCTAGGTAAGGCGAACTTCGGTGCTGGTTGCGTTTTCTTTCGTGCTGAATACTGTTATCCGGCGGACATCAACGCTCTGCTGTGCTGTACTATATGCTGCTTAGCCTTGGGTGGCCAGAAACAGTGGTTACCGTACGTTCGATTGAGTTCCGTTACATGTGGTTATGTGACGGTTGGTTATTTTATGACAGAATATCATTGAAATTTGTGCGGCGCGCTGCTATTCGGTGGATTCCTGCGCTCTA
>NW_016940151.1:0-979 GCF_001483705.2 Eufriesea mexicana | reverse complement strand
GTGTATGGGTGTATGTCTGGATGTGTGGGCGTGTGTATGGTTGTATCTATGGATGGATGGTTGTATTGTTGGACGGATTTATTGATGTATGGATGTGTGGATTATGCTTGTACGAATGCATGGATGTATGGATGAGTGCGTCGGTGAATGGATGGGTGCATGGACGGAAGAACGGTTGTATGTATGGATGCTTGTATGGTTGTATGTATGGATGTATTCATGGATGTAACTACGGATGTATGTATGGTTGTATGCATGGATATGTGTTTGGCTGTTTGTATGTACGTATGTATGTATGTATGTATGGATGTATGTAAGGATGTATGTATGGATGCATGTATGTTTGAATGTATGGGCGCATGTATGGATCTGTGCATTGAAATGTGTATGGATGCATGGAAGGATGGATGGACTGGTGGGTGGATGTATGGATGGAAGAATGTATGTATCGATGGATTTATGGATGGGTGGATATTTGGAAGGATGGATGTATGGAAGTATGGACGTATGTATGAATGTATGTATGGATGGATGACTGTATGGGTGGGTGGAAGTGTGTATGAATTGAGGTACGGATGATCGAATGTACGGACTTAAGGATGTATGGGTTTATTTATGTATGGATTTATAGATGGATGGACGTATCGCACAATGGAAGTTCGAATGGATGGGATTATGGTTTTATGGGCGGGCGGATGTGTGGATGGTCGGATGAACGGAAGTATGGTTGTATGTGTAGATGTATGAATGGATGTATGCATGGATGTATGTATGGATGTATAATTGGATGTATGACTCGATGTATGAGTGGATGTTTGTATGGATGTATGTATGGATGTATGCATGGATGTATGTACGGATGTTTGTTTGGATTTATGTATGGACGTATGTATGGATGTATGTAAGAGTGTATGTACGGATGTATGCATGTATGAATGTATGGATGCAAGAATGAATGTATGCATGCAGGAATGGATGT
>NW_016940150.1:0-224 GCF_001483705.2 Eufriesea mexicana | reverse complement strand
TAGTATCTGGCTGGAAAATACATTTTTATTGACATTCTCGACTAATATCGTGGTGAAATAACTGTATTGCATAAATAAGGGTGAAATATCCTATTGGCGCGCTATGGCCATTACAATGCTATGGTATCTGACTGGAAAATTCAATTTTAATGACATTTTCTACTAATATCGTGCAGACCTAACTTTCCTGCATATATAAGGAGGAAGGATTCTACTGGCTTGCT
>NW_016940149.1:0-618 GCF_001483705.2 Eufriesea mexicana | reverse complement strand
TGGGTTATGCTAGGACGGGTTAGGTAAACATACCATCGACCTTTGTCCTATTCACTACATTGCTGCGGATTTCTGGGCACTGCTTCGCCCTGGTGCATGCGGCTTATCCCTGTGGAGGCCAGCAATAGTGGCCTCGTCAAGTTGTGTTGGGTTTGGTTGCGTTCTGTTATGTTACGTGTGGCTTTGTTGGGAGAGGCTACTGTCACTTTCGTGCTGTACACTTCTTTTCGGAAGATTTCTGCGCTCTTCTGTGCTTTACTGTACAGAGCATGTCCCTGGGAATGACAACAATTTTGGCCTGGGCACGTTAGTATGAGTGAGGTTACACTTCGTTATGTTAGATCAAGCTCGGTAAGTCTAGCTTCGACATTCGTGATGTACACTGTTGTTCGGTGAATTTCTGCCCTGGATTGTGCTCTACTATACACTACTTGGACCTGGGAGGCCAACAACGGTGTTCGCGGCACTTAAGTTCTGTTGGGCTACGGTTCGTTAGGTTTGGTTTGGTCAGGTTAGGTTAGCGTCACTTCGACTTTTGCGCTATTCACTTCAATACGGTGGACCTCTGCCCACTGCTGTCCTCTGGTACATTCTGCTTGACTCTGTTTAGGCCAGCAA
>NW_016940148.1:0-559 GCF_001483705.2 Eufriesea mexicana | reverse complement strand
CATGGATACATACATCCATCCATCCATACATAGATACATATATAAATCCATACATCCATACACGCGTTCATCCATACAGTCGTACATCCATACATCCATACACCCATACATCCATAGATCCATACATACAACCATTCATCCATACATACACCGATCCACACCTCAATCCATCCATACATCCATCAATCCACCCGTCCATACATCCATACGACCGTACATCCGTCCATCCATACCTCAATCCATACGTACATCCATCCATCCATACAACCATTCGTCCATACGTACATCCATCTATACCGCAATCCATCCATACATCCATCCATCCATCCATCCATACATCCATACACCAATCCACCAAACCATCCATCTCTACATCCATACATCCATACAATAATCCATCCATCCATCCATCCATACATCCATACATACATTAACACATACATCCATACATACACAAATACATTCGTCCACACATTCATCCATACATACACCCTTTCATACATCCATACATACATACATCCATACATACATACATACATACATCCGTACATCCGTACAT
>NW_016940147.1:0-530 GCF_001483705.2 Eufriesea mexicana | reverse complement strand
CAAACGTAACCCAACCATCGTGGCATAACTACACATATCTTGCCGCGACCACTATTCTGGCACTGCATTGGGCAAGCAGAGTATAGTAGAGCAAGGTAGAGGTCAGATATCCACCGAATGATGTACGAAAGTCAAAGCTACCTTAACCGAGCCTAACCCACCGTAGCCTAACCAAACGTAACCCATCCAAGCCTAACGTGCCGAGACCACAATCCTTGGCCCCCACAAAGCCAAACGGAGAATATTAGAGAACAGTAGATCGCAGAAATTTGTCGAATAGGAGTGCATAGAACAAAAGTCAAACTTAACCTATCCTAACCAAACCAAATTTACCGTAACCACACGACTCAAACTACCGTGCCGAAGCCACCGATCCTAGCACCCGCAGAGCAAAGCGGAGCATACTAGAGCCATGTGGAGCGCAGAAAACCAACGAATGGCAGTGTATATTACAAAAGGCAAAGCTTCCATATCCAAATCTAACCAAACATGACATAAGCGAACGTAACCTACCTCTGCCTAACGTGCCG
>NW_016940146.1:362-1423 GCF_001483705.2 Eufriesea mexicana | reverse complement strand
GCCAAAGAATATGTCTATTCAAAATCTGTAATCTGTTATAGCTTGGTGAATAGTTCGCCTAACTCCATCAATCCAATGGCAAGTACAGCCATCTACATGCCAGAGAATAGGTATATTCAAAATGTATAACCTGTTATAGCTTGGTGAATAGATCGCCTAACGCCTTCAATTGAATGGCAAGTACAGCCACCTACTAGCCAGAGAATTGGGTTATTCAAAATCGAAAACCTGCTATAGCATTGTGAACAGATCGCCTAACGCATTCAATCCTTTTTTGGCAAGAACAGCAATCTACTAGCCAGACAATATGTCTATTCAAAATCTATGACCTGTTATAGCTAGGTGAATAGGTCGCCTAACGCCTTCAATCCAATGGCAAGTACAGCCATCTTCTTGCCAGAGAGGAGCTCTATTGTAATTCTATAGTCTGTTATTGCTTTGTGAATTGATCGCCTAACGCCTTCAATCCAATGACAAGTACAGCCATCTACTTGCCAGAGAATTGGTCTTTTCAAAATCAATAATCTGTTATAGCATGCTGAATGGATCGCCTAACGCCTTCAATCCAAAGGTAAGTAGAGCCATCTTCTTGCCAGAGAAGAGGTCTATTGAAAATCTATAGTCTGTTATAGCTTGGTGAATAGATCGCCTAAAGCATTGAATCCAATGGCAAGTACGGCCACCTACTTGCCAGAGCATAGGTCTATCCAAAATCTATAACATGTTATAGCTTGGTGAGTAGATCGCCTATCGCCTCCAATTAAATGGCAATTACAGCCATCTACTCGCCAAAGTATTGGTTTATTCAAAATCAATAATCTGTAATTGCTTGGTGAATAGTTCGTCTAACGCATTCCATGCAATGGCAAGTACAGCCACCTACTTGCCAGAGCATAGGTCTATCCAAAATTTATAACCTGTTATAGCTTGGTGAATAGGTCGCCTATCGCCTCCAAATAAATGGCAATTACAGCCATCTACTTGCCAAAGATTTGGTCTATTCAAAGTCTATTACCTGATATAGCTTGGAGAATAGGTCGCCTAACGTCTTCAACCAATGG
>NW_016940146.1:0-334 GCF_001483705.2 Eufriesea mexicana | reverse complement strand
AGGTCTATTCAAAATCTATAACCTGTTGTAGCTTGGTGAATAGATCGCCTAACGCCTTCAATCCAATGGCAAGTACAGCCATCTACTTACCAGGGAGTAGGTCTATTCAAAATCTATAACATGATAGAGCTTGGAGACTAGATCGCATAACGCCTTCAGCCCAATGGCAAGTAATGCCATCTACTTGCCAGAGGATAGGTCTATTCAATTTCTATAATCTGCTATAGCTTGGTGAATAGATCGCATAACGCCTTCAATCCAATGGGAAGTGCAGCCATCTTCTTGCCAGAGAAAAGGTTTATTGTAAATCTGTAGTCTGTTATAGCTTGGTGAA
>NW_016940145.1:0-820 GCF_001483705.2 Eufriesea mexicana | reverse complement strand
ATGTATGGATGTATGGGTGTATGTATGGATGTATGTACGAATGAATGTATGTTTGTATGTATGGGTGTATGTTTGTATGGATGCTTGTAAGGATGAATGTATGGATGTATGCATGGATGTATGTATGGATGTTTGTGTTTATGTTTCTAATGATGTATTTATGGATGTATGTAAGAATGTATGTATGGATGTATGTATGGATGAATGTACAGGTGTATGTATGTATCTCTGTATTGATATGTGTATGGATGCATGGTGTGATGGACGGATAGGTGGATGGATGTGTGGTTGGAAGCTTGTAAGGATCGATGGATGTGTGGATGGATTGAGGTTTGGATTTGTGGATGTATGGATGTATGAACGTATGGAAGTATGGTTGGTCGGATATACGGATGGATGGATGTATGGATGTATGGATCGATGGATAAATGGTTGGGTGGACATATGGGTGTATGGGTGTATGGAAGGTTGGAAGAACGGATGGATGTATGTATGGATGGATGGATGTATGGCAAGTTGGATGTCCGGATGTATGTATGTATGGATGAATGCTTGTATGGATGGATGGATGTATGGATTGATTGAGGGATGGATGGACGGATGTAAGGATGTATGGATGTATGAATGTATAAATGTGTGGATGTAAGGATGTATGGACGTATGGGTTTATGGATGGATGTATGTATGGATGGATGCCTGTATGGATGGATGCATGAATGGATGGATTGAGTTATGTATGGGCGGATGTTCGTATGTGTGTATTTATGGATGCGTATATGTATGGATGTATTGATGGATGGATGTAACGATGGATGGATGT
>NW_016940144.1:0-1040 GCF_001483705.2 Eufriesea mexicana | reverse complement strand
AAACCTGACCTAACTGAACGTAATGTATCTCAACCTAACTCGCTGAGACCACTGCTGCTGGTCACCCGCTATTCGAGCAGAGAATAGTAGAGCAATGTGCAGCCCAGAAATCCACCGAATAGCAGTGTACCAAAAAAGTAGAGCTACCCTGTCCTAACATAGCCAAGCGTAACGTTACCGAGCGCAACCAAACTCAGACTGACGTGCCGAAAACAATACTACTACTGGCATCCCACAGCCAAACGGAATATACTAGAGCACAGTAGAGCGCACAAATACGCTGCATTGCAGTGTATGGCCATAAAGTCGAAGATATCCAAACCTTACCTGACCTAACGTATCCAAACGAGTCGTAGCACATCTCAGCTTATTTTGCCGAGACCACTGTTGCTGCCCTCCCACAGACAAGCAGAACATGCTAGAGCACAGCAGATTACATAATCCCGCCGCATTGAAGTGTGCAGCACAAAAGTCAAAGCTATCCTATACAAACGTAAACAATCAACATAACCAAGCGTAACATATCTAAACCTAACATGACGAGGACACTATTGCTGGCCTACGCAGAGCCAAGTAGAATGTGTTAGAGCACAGTAGAGCGCAGGAATCAATCGCATTGCAGTGTGCAGCGCATAAGTCAAAGTTGTGCTAACTTAATACGATAACGCCTATCCTAACCATCGTAGCCTACCTCAACATATCATTCCGCGACCTCTGTGAATAGCCGCCGCGGGGACAAGCAAAGCATATTAGAGCATATTAGAACGCAGAAATCCGCCGAAGAGCTGTGTACAGCACAAAAGTTAGAGTAACCTATCCTATGCTAGCCAAACGTAACATATACAAACGTAACGTAAATATAACAAACTCGACGAGACCACTACTTCTTGCCCCCACAGGGACAAGCGGAATGTACTTTAGCACAGTAGAGAGCAGGAAACAACTGCATTGCAGTGAACAACACAAAAGCCGTAGACGTCCTAACCTAACCTTACCTAACCTTACCCTGTCAAATGCAGCATGGATCAACGTAACGTGCC
>NW_016940143.1:0-507 GCF_001483705.2 Eufriesea mexicana | reverse complement strand
ATTTTCCATCCAGATACTATAGAATTGCAATGGCCATAGCTCGCCAGTAGAATCTTTCCTCCTCATTTATGCAAGGATGTCAGCTCACCACGATATAAGTCGAAAATGTCAATTAAATTGAAATTTACATCCAGATACCACAGAATTGTAATGGCCATAGCACGCCAATAGAACCTTTCGTCCATAATCATCCAAGAAATTTAGCTCACCGCGATATTAGTCGAAAATGTCAATAAAATTGAATTTTCCAGCCAGATTCTATAGCATTGCAATCTCTATAGCTCGCCAGTAGATTCTTTTCTCCTTACACATGCAAGGATGTCAGCTCACCACAATACCAGTCGAAAATGTCAATATAATTGAATTCTCCATCCAGATACTATAGAATTGCAACGGCTATAGCTGGCCAATAGAATCTTTCCTCCTTATTTATGCTAGAAGGTGACCACACTACGATATTAGTCGAAATTATTAATAAAATTGAATTTTCGAGCCAGATTCTATTGC
>NW_016940142.1:0-252 GCF_001483705.2 Eufriesea mexicana | reverse complement strand
TACATCGCCTAACGCCTTCAATCCAATGGCAATTACAGCCAGCTGTTTGCCAGAGAATAGGTAAATTCATAATCTATAACCTGTAATAGCTTGGTGAATAGATCTCCTAATGCCTTCAATACATTGGCAAGTACAGCCATCTACTTTCCAGAGAATAGGTCAATTCAAAATCAATAACCTATTCTAGAATGGAGAATAGATCGCCTAACACCTTCAAACCAATGGCAAGTACAGCCATTTACTTGGCAGAGA
>NW_016940141.1:0-921 GCF_001483705.2 Eufriesea mexicana | reverse complement strand
AGGTCAGGTCAGTGCAGGCGAGGACAGGTCAGGTTACGTCAGTTCAGCTAATGCCAGGTCATGCCAGGGTAGGTAAGGTCAGATCAAGCCAGGCCATGTCATGCCAGGTAAGGTCAGGTCAAGTCAGGTCAGGTCAGGCCAGGCCAGGTCAGTTCAGGTCAGGTCGGGTCAGGTCATGACTGGTCAGTTCCTTTCAAGTCAGATCAGGTTAGGCCATTCCAGGTCGGGTCAGGTGAATTCAGGTCTGGTGAAGTCAGGTCGTCTCAGGGCAAGTCAGGTCAGGTCAGGGCAGGTCAGGTCAGGTCAGGACAGGTCAGGTCATGTCAGGTCTGGTCAGGTCAGGTCAGTTCTTGCCAGGTCAGGTCAGGTCAGGCACGACCAGGCAATGTCAGGACACGTCTGGCCAGGTTCGGTCAGGCCAAGTCATGTCGGGTCAGGTCAGGACAGCCCAGGCCAGGCCATGTCTGGCCAGTCCAGGTCAGGTTCGGTCATGTCATGTCAGGTCAGGTCAGTCCGGGCCAGGCTAGATAAGGTCACGACAGGTCAGGTCAGTTCACGTAACGGCACGTCAGGACATTCCAGGTCGGGTCACGTTATTTCAGGTCAGGTCAGGCAGGAGAGGTCAGGTTCGGTCAGGTCAGGTCAGGACAGGCCATGTCTGGTCTGGCCAGCACAGGACATACCAGGGAATGACGGGTCAGTTCCGATCAGGTCGGGTCATGTCAGGCCAGCCCAGGCTACGCCAGGCCAGGTCAGGTCGGGTTAGGTTAGGTCAGGTCAAATCAGGTAAGGTCAGGTAAGGTCAGGCACGGCCAGGCAATGTCAGGCCACGTCAGGTCAGGGCAGGTCTGGTCAAGCCAGGTCGGGCCAGGTCAAGTCAAGTCAGGTCAGGTCAGTTAGTTCATGTCAGGACAGGGCAGG
>NW_016940140.1:0-755 GCF_001483705.2 Eufriesea mexicana | reverse complement strand
CAAATTTAGCCTAACTCAACATAACGTGCCGAGACCAATATTGCTGGTCACCGGAGATCCAAGAAGGGCATGCTAGAGCACAATAGAACTCACGCCTCCCCCGCATTCCTGTGTATAGCACAAATGACAAGGATATCGTAACTTAACCTTAACCAAACTAACCAAGCCAAACGAAGCACAACTCGACATTACGTGCCGCGGCCAACTTTTCTGGCGTCTCCAGAGCAATGCAGAGCAGGTTAGGCCACATTGGTGCGCAGAATTCCTCCGAATAACAGTGTATTGCACGAAGGTCAAAGATACCCTGAGGGAACTTAATCTAACCTTGCCTAGCCAAACGTAGCCTGACTCAACCAATTTTGCCGAGACCATCATTGCTAGTCTCCCCAGAGCCAAACAGAGCACAGTAAAGCACCGCAGAGCACAGAAATCTGCCGCATTGCAGTGTAAAGCGCAGAGGTCAGAGCTATCCTGACAAACTTAACCTAGCCTAACCCAACCGAACCTAGCATATCTCAAACTAAACTACCGCAACCACAGTTGCTAGCCTCCCCAAGGGCGAGCAGAGAGAAGTAGAGCAATGTGGAGCTTCGAAATCCACCGAATAGCCGTGCATAGCACACAAGTCAAAGCTCTCCTCGCCTAACCTATCCAATGGTATCATAACAAAACGTAACATAATTCATACTAACGTGCCGAGACCATCAATCCTGGCCTCCCTAGAGTCAAGCATAATGCACTAGCGTGCAGTAGAG
>NW_016940139.1:0-477 GCF_001483705.2 Eufriesea mexicana | reverse complement strand
TCATGACCAAACGCAACGTATCGTAACATACCCGAACGTAGTCTAACTGAAGCTGTCGTGCCAGGGCCGCTATTGCTTGTCACCCAGTGTCGAGCAGAGTGCAGTGGAGCAGTTAAGAGCGCAGAGATCCACCGAATAGCTGTGTATGGCGCAAATGCCAAAGTTATCCTATCCTAAGGTATCCAAGATTAACCAATCCAAACGAAGCCTAACTCAACCTAACCTTCCGATGAGATCACAAATACAGTACTCCACAGCGCCAGGCAGAGAGTATTAGATTTCAGTAGATCGTAGAAATCCAACGAAAAGCAGTGTATAGCACATAGGTCAAAGGCAACCTAACCAAACATAGCATAACCGTAACTTGCCAAACGTAACGTAACTCAACCATACGTGCCACGACCATCATTTCTGGCCTCCCCAGAGACAAGCGGATGCCAGTAGAGCAACGCAGAGCGCAAATTTTGACCGAATAGC
>NW_016940138.1:0-267 GCF_001483705.2 Eufriesea mexicana | reverse complement strand
GTTGTGTGCTAGTATCTACTGCTTGGCTATGGCGTGGCCAACAATAGCGGTCTCGGCACGTTATGTTTAAATGGAATACGCATGTTTATGTCAAGTTGGGTTTGGTTTGAGCAGGATAGCTTCGTCTTTTGTGTCGTACACCGCCATTGGGTGGACTTCTGAGCTCTTCATTGCTATAATAAGCTCTGCCTGGCCGCAGGGCGTCCAGCAATACTAGCCTCGCCTCATTAAGATGAGTTAGGCTACTTTCGGTTAGGTAAGAGTTGA
>NW_016940137.1:0-707 GCF_001483705.2 Eufriesea mexicana | reverse complement strand
CCATGCAGAATATACCAGAGCGCAGTAGAGCGCATATATACACCGCACTGAAGTGTATAGCACAAAAGTCGAACATATCCTAACCTATCGTGACCAAACCTAAGATATACAAACGTAGTGTAACTCAACATAACGTGATGAGGCATATATTGCAGGGGCCACAGAGCCACGCGGAACATATTAGAGAACACTAGAAAGCAGAAATCCACCGAATAGCAAGGTGCAGCACAAGAGTCACGGCTATCGCATCCTAACTTAAACAAACGTAACATACCTCAACTTAACATGACGAGACCACTATTTGTGTCCTCCCCATGGTCAAGCAGAATATAGTGGAGCACAGCCTAGCGCAGAAATCCACCGTACAACAGTCTCTAACACGAAAGTCAAGGCCAAACTAGCGAAACCTAGCCTAACCTAACCTAACCAAACATAAGCTATCTCCACGTAATGTGCGACGACCACTATTTCCATCCACGCCAGAGCCGAGCAGAATGTGGGAGAGCAATGTAGAGCGCATAAATACAACGAATAGCCGTGTGTAGCACAAATGGGGAAATCATAACCAGATCATCCCAACCTAATCTAACGAGACATAACCTGACTCAGACTGACATGCCGAGACAACTATTCCTTGCCACTCCGGAGCCAAGCAGAAAATATTAGAACACAGTAGATGGTAGAAATCCACCGAATAGCAGTGAATG
>NW_016940136.1:893-1188 GCF_001483705.2 Eufriesea mexicana | reverse complement strand
GCACTACAGGTTGGGTAGGTTAGGTTAGGTTGCTTTACGTTTGGTTAGGATGGCTTTCCCCTTTCGGTTATACACTGATATTCGGTGGATTTCTGCGCTCTACTGTGCTCTAATATGTTCTGTATGGCGCTTGGGAGGCCAGCAATAGAGGGATCGTCCAGTTACGTTTAGTAATTCTACCTTTGATTAGGTCAGGTTATGTCTGGTTAGGTTAGTATATCTACGGCTTTTGTGCTCTTCACTGCAATGAGGTGGATTTCTGCGCTCTGCTGTGGTTTAATACTTTCTGCTTGGC
>NW_016940136.1:0-848 GCF_001483705.2 Eufriesea mexicana | reverse complement strand
GTTAGGCTACGCTTCGTTGGGTCAGGTTGGGAAGGTCTGGTTAGGAATCCTTCGTCTACTGTGCTATACATTGCTATTCGGTGGATTTATGCGCCGAACATAGCGCTTCAATACTCTGATCGAACCTAGGATGGCGATCAGTAGTGGTCGTTGCACATTAGGTTGAGCTATGTCACGTTTGGTTAGGATAGGTTAGGTTAAGTTAGGTAATGATGACTTTATCTTTGTTGCTATACACCGCTTTCAGGCGGATTTCTGTGATCTACAGTGCTCTACTATATTCTGCTTGGCTCCGGGGATGCCAGTAGCAGTGGCCGCGGAAAGTTGTGTTGAGATATGCTACGTTTGGTTAGGATAGGTAAGGACAGGTGAGGTTAGGATATCTTCCAGTCTTGTGCCATACACTGCTATTTGGTGGATTTCTGCACCTACGTCACTCTACTATACTCCGCTGGACTCAGTAGCGGTGAGCAATAGTGGTCCCGGTACGCTCCGTTGAGTTACGCTGCGTTCGGTTAGGTAAGGTTAGGTCAGCTTAGGTCACGATATTATCGACTTTTGTGCTATTCACTGCAATGCGGTGGTTTTCTGCACGCTACCGTGCTCTAGTACACTCTGCTTGCCTCTGCGGAGGGCAACGACAGTGGTCTCGTCATGTTTGGTTGGATTAGGTTACGTTTGGATGTGTTACGTTTGGATAGGTAAGGATGGTCTACATTGACCTTTGTGTTCTACACTGCTATTCCGTGCATTTCTGTGCTCTACTGTGCTCTACTGCATTCTGCCTGGCGCTGGAGTGGCCAGGAGCAGCGGACGCGGTACGTTGTACTGAGATACACTGCGTTCGG
>NW_016940135.1:0-1129 GCF_001483705.2 Eufriesea mexicana | reverse complement strand
ATACATCCACACATACATACATCCAGCCATCCATACATCCACACATTCTTCCATTCATACCTCCATCCATCCATACATCCATTCGTTTCATACCTCTATCCATCCATACATCCATCCATCCATACATACATCCATCCGCACATCCATGAATCCTTACATCCATACATTCGTACATCCATACATACATACAACCATACATCCACACATCCATACATCCATACATCCAGACATCGATACATCCATACATGCGTACATCCACCCACCCATGCGACCATCCATCCATACGTACAGCCGTCCAAAAATCCATACATCCATCCATCCATATATCCAGACACACATCCCCACGCACATTCATAAATGTAACCATACCACCAACCATACGTCCATTCAAACATACATCCATATATCCATCCATACATACATCCCTCCATCCATACATCCATCCAAGCGTACATCCATCCATCCATACATACATCCCCACCTTCATCCATAAATACATCCATACATACATCCATACATACATAGATCCATCCATCCATACGTCCACACATTCTTCCATTCATACCTCAATCCAACCATACATCCGTCCATCCATACATACATCCATCCGCACATCCACGAATCCATACATGCATCCACCCAAATATAACCCACCCATATATCCATCCAGCCATACGTCCTTCCATACATCCTACCATACGTACATCCACCCATCCATGCGACCACCCATGCATATGTACATCCATGCAAAAATCCATACATCCATCCATCCACATATCCGGAAAAAAACAAGCCCACGCACATCCGTAAGTATATCCTTACAACCATCCATAAGTAAATTCATTCATTCGTCCATACATCCTTCCGTCCATACATACATCCATACATACATCCTCACATACATGCATGCATCCATTCATGCCCCCACCCATACATCCATACATACATCCATACATACATCCATACATACCTCCATGCATTTATAAATACACGCATCCATACATACGTCCATACATACATCCATACAATGACTCAAACGTATGCCGTTCCATACACGTATGCATAAATAAATATATACACCCGTTCATACATCCACCCATACATCCATCCATCCATACGCCCGCCCATC
>NW_016940134.1:0-409 GCF_001483705.2 Eufriesea mexicana | reverse complement strand
ATGGATGGGTGGATGGATGGACTGTTGTATGGATGTATGGTCCGATGGATGTATGGATGGGTGGATGTATGGATGAATGGATGTATGCATGCATGTATGTGTGGATGTACGAATGTATGGATGATACGAATGTATGGATGTATGGATGTAGAAATTTATGGATGTATGTATGGATGGATGAATGAATGGATGGATGTATGGACGTATGTATGTATGGGTGTAAGTATGTATGGATGTATGTATGGGTAGATGTATGGATGTATGTACGGTTGGATGGATGTATGGATGTATGGGAGTATGGATGGATGGATGTATGTATGGATGTATGCATGGATGTATGGATGGGTGGATAGATGGACTGTTCTATGGATATATGGATCGATGGATGTACGGATGTACGTATGTATGG
>NW_016940133.1:4896-5146 GCF_001483705.2 Eufriesea mexicana | reverse complement strand
AATAGCGGTGTATAGCACAAAAGTCAAAGCAATCCTGCCCAAACATAAACTAACCTGATATAAACAAGTGTACCCTATCACAACCAAACGCGAGGCGACCGCCATTTCTCGCCTCCCCAGAGAGAGGCATATGCTGGTGGAGCACCGCAGGGGCAGATATCGACTGTATAGCAGTGTAAAGCCAAAAAGACAAAGTTGCCCAAGCGAAACCTAACCTTGCCTGGCCAAGCCAAGCGTAACTTAAACCAAC
>NW_016940133.1:0-237 GCF_001483705.2 Eufriesea mexicana | reverse complement strand
ATGTAGTGCAGGAACCACTGCTTCTTGCCTCCCCATGGCCAAGCAGAATGTAGAAGAGCACAGTAGATCACAGAGATACACCAAATAACAGTCTACAGCGCTAAAGTCAAAGCTATCGTAGCCAAACTTAACCTAACCAAACCTAACCAAACGTAACCTAACACATACTAACTTGCCGCGACTGCTATTGCTCGCTTCCCCGGAGTCGAGCAGTGAGTACTAACGCAATGTAGAGCG
>NW_016940132.1:0-1000 GCF_001483705.2 Eufriesea mexicana | reverse complement strand
CAAAGCTAACACAACCATACGTAGGGTATTTTTAACCTATCCAGCCGAGGCCTATACTTCTGGTCTTCCCGGTGCCAAGCAGAATATATTAGAGCAAGGTAGAGCGCAGAAATTCACCAAATATCGGTGTTCGATTGTTCGCCACAAAAGTCAAAGTCATCCTAATCGAACTTAACCTAACCTAACTCAAACTTTCGTGACACGGCAGCCATTTCTGGCTTATTTCTGGCCTACCCAGAGCCGGGTAGATTATAGTAGAGCAACTAGGAGCGCAGGAATCAACCGAATAGCAGTGCATAGCACAGAGGCCAGAGATAACCTATTTCAACATAGCCAAATTTAACAAAACCAACGTAACTGAGCACAACCTATCTTGCATAGACCGCTGTTGCTGACCTCCCCATTGCCAAGCGGCACATATTAGAGGAGAGTGGGTGCCGAAGTCAATAGAATAGCAGTGTATAGCAGAAAGGTGAAAGATATCCAGACATAACCCATGCTAGTGTGTCATGGCCCAACGTAACCTGACCCAACCAATCGTGCCGCAGCCACAATTTCTGGTCTCCCCAGAGTAAAGCAGGGCATATTAGGGCAGAGCAGAGCGGCGATATCCACCGAACTGGAGTGTGTATCGCAAAAGTCATGGCAACCCTGTCCTAACCAAACCAATCGTAACATCGCCAAATGTAACAAAACCCTACTTAACGTGCCGCCACCACTATTGTTGGCCATCTCAGAGCCCAGAGGAGCATATTCGAGTGGAGTAGTGAGCGGAAATCCATACAATCTTCGTGTTCACCTGAAAAGTCAAAGCCATCCAAACCTTACCTATGCTAACATAAACTAACCAAACGTAACCTAGCTCAACCTAGCATGTTGCGACCACTACTTCTGGCCTTTCCAGGGCAAAGCAGAGCATGATAGAGCACAGTGGAGTGGAGAAATCCACCGAAATGCGGTATGTAGCACAAAAGTCATAGTACCCTATCCTATTGTAACC
>NW_016940131.1:0-7058 GCF_001483705.2 Eufriesea mexicana | reverse complement strand
TGCAATGCAATGGCTGTAGCAAACCAATAGGATCTTACATCCGTATTTATGCAGAAAAGCTTTCCTCCACGATACTAGTCGAAAATGTCAATAAAATTGAACTTTCCAGCCGGATTCTATAGGAATGCAATGGCTATAGAAAATCAATAGAATATTTCCACCTTATTTATGCAGAAATGTCTCCTCACTGCGGTATTTGCCGATAATGTCAATAAGATTGAGTTTTCCTGGCAGTTTCTAATATAATGCAGTGTCTTCTGCAAACCAATGGAATCTTCCGCCCTTGTCTGTGCAGAAAAGTTTGCTCAACGTGATATTAGTCGAAAATGTCATTGAAATTGAACTTTTCGGTCGAATTCTATTGCAATGCTGCGGCTATAGCAAACCAATAGGATATTTCCTCCTTATTATTGCAGGAAGGCTTGCTCACCACAATATTAGACGAAAATGTCAATAAAATTGAACTTTTCAGACAGATTCTATTGCATTGCAATGGCTATAGCAAACCACTCGGTTCTTTCCTCCTTATTGATGCAGAAAAGTTTGCACACAACGATATTACCTGAAAATGTCAATAAAATTGAACTTTCCAGACGGATTCTGTAGCAATGCCTTCGCTATAGCAAATCAATAGAATTTTTCCACCTCATTTATGCGGAAAGGCTTGCTGTCCACCATGTTAGCCGATAATGAGCTTTCCGGTCTGAAACTTTTGCAATCCAATTTCTACAGAAAAGCAATGGAAACTTTCCTTCGTATTTATTCAGAAAAGTTTGCTCACCAGGGTACTAGTCGAAAATGTCAGTGAAATTGTACTTTTCGGTCGGATTCTACTGCAATTCTAAGGCCGTAGCAAAAAATAGCGTCTTTCCGCGTTATTTATGCATGAAGGTCTGCTCACCACACTATTAGGCGAGAATGTCAATAAAATTGAACTTTTCAGCCATATTCTGTCGCAATGCAATAGCTATAGCAAACCAATAGTATCTTTCCTCCTTATTTATGCGGAAAATCTTGCTCACCACGATATTAGTCGAAAATGTCAATAATATTGACATTTTCATTCAGATTCTATCGCAATGCAATGGCGATGACAAACCATAATTATCTTTCCTCCATATTTAAGCGGAAAATCTGCTCACGACGATATTAGTCGAAATTGGCATTAAAATTGAACTTTTCAGTCAGACGCTATTACATTGCAAAGGCTATAACAAACGAATATATTTTGCACTGCTTGTATATGCTGAAAAGCTTGCTCACAACGATATTACTCGGAGATTTCATTAAAATAGAACTTCTCAGGCAGATTCGATTGCAATGCAATGGCAATAACAAAGCAATAGGATGTTTCCTCCTTATTTTCGCTGAAAATCATTCTCACCACGATATTAGTCGAATATGTGAATAAAATTGAACTTTCCAGACGGATTCTGTTGCAATGCAATGGCTACAGCAAACCTATTGCATCTTTCCTCGTTATTTGTGCATAAAAGCATGCTCACCACGATATTAGTCGAAAATGGCAATAAACATGGAGTTTTCAGCCAGACTCTATTGCATTGCAATGGCTATAGCAAACCAATATATTGTTTACTTCTTGTATATGCAGAAAAGCTTGCTCGCGACGATATTTTTCGAAAATTTCACTAAAGGTGAACTTTTCAGTCAGACTCTATTCCAATGCAATGCCTATAGCAAACCAATAGGATCTTTCTTCCGTATTTATGCAGATAATCCTGCTCATCACGACATTAGTCGAAAACGTCAATAAAATTGAACTTTTCGTCCAGATTCTATTGAAATGCAGTGGCTATAGCAATCCAATAGAATATTTCCCCCTTATTAATGCATGAAGGTCTGCGCACCACAATATGATGCGAAAATGACAATAAAATTGAACTTTTCAGCCATATTCTGTCGCAATGCAATAGCTATAGCAAACCAATAGTATCTTTCCACCTTATTTATGCATAAAAGCATGCACACCACGATATTAGTCGAAAATTGCAATAAACATGGACTTTTCAGTCAGACTCTACTGCAATGCAATGGCTATATCAAACCTTTAGAATCTTTCCTTCGAATTTATACAGAAAAGCTTTCTCACCACGATATTAGTCGAAAATGTCAATAAAATTGAACGTTCCAGTCTTTTATATAGCAAAGCAATGGCTATGGCAAACCAATAGAATCGTTCCGCTTTATTTATGCAGAAAAGCTTGCTCACAACCATATTACTCGGAGATTTCATTAAAATAGAACTTCTCAGGCAGAACCGATTGCAATGCAATGGCAATAACAAATGAATAGGATCTTTCCTCCTTATTTTTGCGGAAAATCATTCTCACCACGATATTAGTCGAATATGTCAATAAAACTGAACTTTTGAGACAGAATATGTTGCAATGCAATGACTACACATTACAGTGGAATATTTCCCCCTTATATGTACAGAATAGTATGCTCAACAGGATATTAGTCGAAAATGACATTGAAATTGACCTTTTCGGTCGGATTCTGTTGCAGTTCTAAGGCAATAGCGGACAATTTGAGTCTTTCCGCCTTATTAATGCACGAAGGTTTACTCGCCACTCTATTAGATGAAAATGTCAATAAAATTGAAGTTTTCAGCCAGATTCTATTTCAATGCAATGGCTATAACACACCAGTAGGACCATTCCTCCTTATTTATGCAGAAAATATTGCTCACCACGATATAAGTCGAAAATGTCAATAAAATTGAACTTTTCAGTCAGATTCTATTGCAATGCAATGGCTATAGCAAACCAATATATTCTTACCAAGCTATTTACGCTGAAAGGTTTGGTCACCACAATATTAGAGAAAATGTCGATAAAATTGAACTATTCAGCCATATCCTGATGCAATGCAAAAGCTACAGCAAACCAATAGTATCTTTCCTCCTTATTTACGCGGAAAATCTTGCTCACCACGATATTAGTCGAAAATATCAATAAAATTGATCTTTTCATTCAGATTCTACCGCAATGAAACGGCTATGATAAACCAAAATTATCTTTCCTCCTTATTTATGTGGCGAATCTTGCTCACCACGATATTTGTCGAAAATGTCAATAAAATTGAACTTTTCAGCCATATTCTGTTGCAATGCAGTGGCTGTAACAAACCAATAGTATCTTTCCACTTATTTATGCGGAAAATATTGCTCATCACGACATTGGTCGAAAATATCATTAAAATTGAACTCTTCATTCAGATTCAATTGCAATGCAATGGCTACAGCACACCAATAGAGTCTTTCCTCCTTACCCATGCAGAGAAAATTGCTCACCACGATATAAGTCGAAAATGTCAAAAGAATTTACCCTTTCTGACGAATTCTGTTGCAATACAATGGCGATAGCAAACCAATAGAATATTTCCTCCTTATTAATGCAGGATGGTTCGCTCACCACAATATTAGTCGATAATGTCAATAAAATTGATCTCTTCAGTCAGATTCTATCGCAAAGCAATGGCTGTAGCAAACCAATAGGATCTTTCCTCCGAATTTATGCAGAAAATATTGCACACCACGATAATAGTCGAAAATGTCAATAAAATTGAACTGTTCAGCCAGATTCTATTGCAATGCATTGGCTACAGCAAAGCAATAGAAACCTACCACGTTATTTCCGCAAAAAAGCCTTCTCACATCAATATTTGTCGAAAATGTCAATAGAATTGAAATTTTTTATCAGATTCTAATGCAATGCAATGGCTATATCATACCAAAAGAACCTTTCCTCATTATTTATGCGGAATGGATTGCTCAACAAGATATTAGTCGAAAATGTCAAAAGAATTGAACCTTTCTGACAGATTCTGGTGCAATGCAATGGCTGTAGCAAACTAATAGGATCTTACCTCCGTATACATGCAGAAAAGCTTTTCCTCCAGGATACTAGTCGAAAATGTAAATGAAATTGAACTTTCCAGCCGGATTCAATAGCAATGCAATGGCTATAGCAAATCAACAGAATATTTCCACCTTATTTATGCAGAAATGTCTTCTCACTGCGGTATTAATCGGAAGTGTCATTAAGATAGAGCTTTCCAGCCAGATTCTAATGTAATTCAACGGCTGTTCCAAACCAATATAATCTTTTCTCCTTATTTATGCAGAAAAACTTGCTCACCGCGATACTAGCCGGAAGTGGCTATAAAATTGAAGTTTTCAGTCAGGCTCTATTGCACTGCAATGGTTATAACAAACCAATATATTGTTTACGGCTTGTATATGTAGAAAAGCTTGCCCACAACAATATTACTCGGAGATTTCAGTAAAATAGAGTTTTTCAGCCAGTTTCTATAGCAATGCAATGGCTATAACAAACCAATAAGATCTTTCATTCCTGTTCATGCAGAAGACCATGCTCACCACGACATTAGTCGAAAAAGTCAATAAAATAGAACTTTCCGTCAGATTCTATTGCAATGCAATGGCTATATCAAACCTATAGAATCTTTCCTTCCCATTTATACAGAAAAGCTTTCTCACCACGATATTAGTCGAAAATGTCAATAAAATTGAACGTTCCAGTCTGATTCTATAGCAATGCAATGGCTATGGCAAACCAATAGAATCCTTCCACTTTATTTATGCAGAAATGCTTGCTCTCAACGATATGAGTCGAAAATGTCAATAAGATTGAGTTTTCCAGGCAGTTTCTAATGTAATGCAATGTCTTCTGCAAACCAATGGAATGTTCCGCCCTTGTTTGTGCAGAAAAGTTTGCTCAACAAGATATTAGTCGAAAATGTCAATGACATTGAACTTTTCGTTCAGATTGAATTGCATTCCTACGGCTATAGCAAACCAATAGAATATTTCCTCCTTATTTAAGCAGGATGGTTTGCTCATCACTATGTTAGACGAAAATGTCAATAAAATTGAACTTTTCAGTCAGGTTCTATCGCAAAGCAATGGCTGTAGCAAACCAATAGGATCTTACCTCCGTATATATGCAGAAAAGCTTTTCCTCCAGGATACTAGTCGAAAATGTCAATAAAATCGAACTTTCCAGCCGGATTCTATAGCAATGCAATGGCTATAGCAAATCAATAGAATATTTCCACCTTATTTATGCAGAAATGTCTTCTCACCGCGGTATTAGTCGAAAGTGTCATTAAGATAGAGCTTTCCAGCCAGATTCTATTGTAATTCAATGGCTGTTCCAAACCAATATAATCTTTTCTCCTTATTTATGCAGAAAAACTTGCTCACCGCGATACTAGCCGGAAGTAGCTATAAAATTGAACTTTTCAGTCAGGCTCTAATGCACTGCAATTGTTATAACAAACCAATATATTGTTTACGGCTTGTATATGCAGAAAAGCTTGCCCACAACAATATTACTCGGAGATTTCAGTAAAATAGGGTTTTTCAGCCAGATTCTATAGCAATGCAATGGCTATAACAAACGAATAAGATCTTTCCTTCCTGTTCATGCGGAAGACCATGCTCACCATGACATTAGTCGAAAAAGTCAATAAAATAGAACTTTTCCGTCAGATTCTATTGCAATGCAATGGCTATATCAAACCTATAGAATCTTTCCTTCCCATTTATACAGAAAGCTTTCTCACCACGATATTAGTCGAAAATGTCAATAAAATTGAACGTTCCAGTCTGATTCTATTGCAACGCTGCGGCTATAGCAAACCAATAGGATATTTCCTCCTTATTAATGCACGAAGGATTTCTCACCACTCTATTAGATGAAAATGTCAATAAAATTGAAGTTTTCAGCCAGATTGTATTGCAATGCAATGGCCATGACAAACCAAAATTATCTTTCCTCCTTATTCATGCGGAAAATCTTGCTCACCACAATATTCGACGAAAATGTCAATAAAATTGAACTTTTCAGGCAGATTCAATTGCAATGCAATGGCTATAGCAAACCAATAGAGTCTTTCCTCCTTACCCATGCAGAGAAAATTGCTCACCACGATATTAGTCGAAAATGTCAAAAGAATTTACCCTTTCTGACGAATTCTGTTGCAATACAATGGCTATAGCAAACCAATAGAATATCTCCTCCTTATTAATGCAGGATGGTTCGCTCACCACAATATGAGACGATAATGTCAATAAAATTGATCTCTTCAGTCAGATTCTATCGCAAAGCAATGGCTGTAGCAAACCAATAGGATCTTTCCTCCGAATTTATGCAGAATATTTTGCACACCACGATAATAGTCGAAAATGTCAATAAAACTGAACTGTTCAGCCAGATTCTATTGCAATGCATTGGCTACAGCAAAGCAATAGAAATCTACGACGTTATTTACGCAAAAAAGCCTTCTCACATCAATATTTGTCGAAAATGTCAATAGAATTGAAATTTTTTATGAGATTCTAATGCAATGCAAGGGCTATATCATACCAAAAGAACCTATCCTCATTATTTATGCGGAATGGATTGCTCAACAAGATATTAGTCGAAGATGTCAAAAGAATTGAACCTTTCTGACGGATTCTGGAGCAATGCAATGGCTGTAGCAAACTAATAGGATCTTACCTCCGTATACATGCAGAAAAGCTTTTCCTCCAGGATACTAGTCGAAAATGTAAATGAAATTGAACTTTCCAGCCGGATTCAATAGCAATGCAATGGCTATAGCAAATCAATAGAATATTTCCACCTTATTTATGCAGAAATGTCTTCTCACTGCGGTATTAGTCGGAAGTGTCATTAAGATAGAGCTTTCCAGCCAGATTCTATTGTAATTCACTGGCTGTTCCAAACCAATATAATCTTTTCTCCTTATTTATGCAGAAAAACTTGCTCACCGCGATACTAGCCGGAAGTGGCTATAAAATTGAACTTTTCCGTCAGGCCCTAATGCACTGCAATGGTTATAACAAACCAATATATTGTTTACGGCTTGTATATGTAG
The DNA here is from genome assembly GCF_001483705.2 of Eufriesea mexicana. Lineage (NCBI taxonomy): Eukaryota > Metazoa > Arthropoda > Insecta > Hymenoptera > Apidae > Eufriesea > Eufriesea mexicana. The sequence continues at coordinate 128 of NW_016940131.1, read as the reverse complement.
AAAAGCTTGCCCACAACAATATTACTCAGAGATTTCAGTAAAATAGTGTTTTTCAGCCAGATTCCATAGCAGTGCAATGGCTATAACAAACCAATAAGATCTTTCATTCCTGTTCATGCAGAAGACCA